>NW_018165360.1:230462-270322 GCF_001263595.1 Phalaenopsis equestris
ACAATAGTGCGGGCGATTTGGAATGCCGACAGTAAGGTGAAATGGGAGGAGCGAGGGTCCTGGATGGCTACAGCAAGTTGGAAGGGTGAAGGCGTTTCTAGAGGCAGCAGCAAGGTCAAAGGAAGGATGGTTGCTGGAAGGTGGAGAACTACAGAGGAAGACAGCTACAAGGAACTGTTCGAGGGGCTGCAGCAATGGAGGATGGTCGAGAGAGTCGTGGAGAAGATACGAAAGAAAATTGTGTAGAAAAACACCATCTCAAGAGAGAAATGCAGCTGGAGCACCACCCAATCCCTCGGATACAATCCTCGAAGGGCGAAAGCAAACGACAGCTGCTGTCTTGACAGAAATCTGAGCCAAAATCTGACTTTTAAACACTAATACAACATATAGATAGGAAAGGACTAAAAAGAAATGAAGGTTAAGAAACAAGAAAACATAAAAAGGGAAAATGAGATTATTTCGACCCATCTCCCACGGTACTGTAGCCGAAACTTTTTTTGTAAAGCTCCCGTGTCACTATTATTCATATAGTAGTAGATGTATAAATTTCAAATATAATTAAATGATTGCTTGTCAATTTACATACACCCAAACTCCAAGGATACAATGTCAAACCAGTGTTATTAACGTCCAAAGCACAATGCGATGCAAAAGGCTTTATTTTTCTTAAAAGCATAAAACACAGGATGAAGCGGCGCTTTTATTAACTAAAGTACTAATTGGTTATATAAAGCTATTAATGTATAAATACTTTCATTAACAATTATAAAATATAAAGTATGAATTAAAGCCTATATAAAATAGAAATGAATGTGGTGCAAGTCCACACTTAAAGGTAAAAAATAAGGATGAATCTACAAATTAAAATTTCGGACAATTTCTAAACGTTCATTGTAATAACTAAAAACATTAAAATTGCAAAAAAAAATATAACTCAAAACATAATCTAAATATTAAAGCATAAATAAACTAATAAAGTCTCAAGTTTTATAAAACAAGCTAAATTAATTTATTGGCCCTTTATTCCCTCTCACTAAATTGTGAACCAGATTGACTGCTTTGCTTCAATGCTTCAAAGTACGCTTCAGTTAAGCGAAGAGAGAGACGCCCGCTTCACTTTGCTGTGCACTTGAAGCATGCCTTTAAAAATATTTGTGTCAAACCAAACTTTCCGGTGAAATCTCAGAATTATACAAAAGACCAACACGTGCCTTTATAATAATATTTCGGGAATACATCTCATAAAGGTGCATAGTCATGAAACTTCAATAATATGAACTATCTAAAATTACTGTCACATATGGCTGCCATATCAATTCTGCAATTAATGCAATTGCAGAAAATATCGAAGTAGCATAAATTTGTTAAGCTTCACTTGCTTCTTCCCTATCCGACTCACTATCTGTGCACCTTTTTTAGTAGTATGGAGACGAATGAAGAATTTGTGTCATTACAATTCGAAGTTCAGCATGCATTTGTATGAACTACTGAGACATGGCATAGAGAGAAGAAAATTTTCTGCAATTTACGGCTTGTTCTGGATCATTTTTTTCGTTTTTTTTATACATGCTTGTCTATTGTTTTTTTAAATATTATAACTTTTTTATTTCTAAAAATAAATTAACATCTTTTAAAAATACTTAAAACAATATTTAGACTTTTTGAATATTCTTAAAAACAGCTATACCTTAATGAAATAATAAAAAATGTTTTGTTTCAAAACAAAACGTATAGAAAAAAAAATAAATAAATAAAAAAGAAAAGCGATCCCAAACAGTCCTTTAATGTTCATAAAATGCATATTTTTTAGTTACATAAACAAACAATAATTACTATTTGCCATTTGCAAGAAAAAATTATTAGAAATTGCATTCACAAAGACTAACTACTGGCAACTTACCTCCTCAATATGCCAAAGTGTAGATCAAAAAATGGAAGTCTTGACAAAATGCAATAGCATCTGCCTGTCGTGATGATGTGGCGGCTTAAAGATGAAAACGAGGGCTTTTCTTCTGAAAGAATTGAAATCAATCCTGAAGGTTTCTGCACAATCTCTTCAACTAAAACACAACATCCATACAAACTTGAGTCATCAGCCACCTGAGAAATATAGAAAATATTAAACTGAGAAGTGCAAACAGGAGATTAAAAACTTACCTGCAGGTCTTTTTCAGGTCAAAAGTAACCATAAAAATTTTTTAGAGAAACATTTTGTCAGGTTTCTCCAACATAACAAGAAAAGTGCAAAAAGATAATAAATTTATTAAAGTTGATGAATTTAAATTACATGTATCTTTTGCCAACATGTAAGAAAGCTAACTTCCATTTAGCAGCTAATGCAAATTATCATCTGATAGATGGATAGTACAATGAGATACGTTGAATGTCAGAATAATGATTTCTGAAAAATAAACTATAAGTGACTCTACAAAAAAGAAAGACGGGAAAAGAAACTTTAAATTTACATTTATTAAATTTCCTAAATTACTAACAAAAAATATATAGTGCATATTTCATATTGATGAAAACCTTCTTTGAAGAAGCTACTCCTATTTGTTGAAATTAGCCAAATAGATCAAGTTTTAATTTTAGGACTTCCTTAAAGGGAAATATCACTAAAAAAGTCTTTGGTAGCTTCATGTACATTAGCATGCATAGGATAATATCAATAGATAGTTTCATAAGAATTATACTATGAACATGTTCTACGAATTTAACAACTTCAATATATAGGATTGCTCAGGTTAAACTTCAGGGATACCCTAAATTTCAAAACCGAAGTTTAGATTCAAATCCGCTTTCATATTTAATTTAAGTTTTGACTTGAAGTTTGACACTTATTAAATTTTGTATAGTTATGCGAACATGTACTCTAGAGTAGATTCACGTACATTACTGTAATTATTTTGATACATATTCAAATTTAGCAAAATTAAATGTAGAAGTATACTATAATTGTAGGTTTTTTCACAAATATTTCTCCTGTAAGAAATATTCATAAATTGTAATTTCTTTTGACCACACATGATGATAGTATTGTGGTGTATTTAATGAGCATTAAGCCGAGTTTAGAAGATTTTTCATAAAATACCATACAGAAGTGCAATAGTTTAAATAGAAAGACAACCACAGTATCTTACACATTTTAAAACATTAGGGCAACATCATTTATCATCTTTGGTAAAAAATAGTTCAAATTATGCTTAATTATTTATCTAAGAAATTGAATGAAATCAATATATATATATATAACAAAAAATCTTAAGAAAAACACTTTTTAGTTAAGAGTTTGAGAAAATCACAAAAATAGACCCCATCGATTTATAGGGTATTACGTGAGTCTCAAACTATATAAAAGGTCTTATTTAATTCTTTAGCTCTTAAAACAAGAATCAAAATGGTCATCCTATAAAAGTAATGAAAATTAAAGTTAAAAGTCAACTTATCATGTCAAAATTGAGATTAATTTAAGAATTTCTTTCTTAAAATTTTTTACAAAATTTAATTTTCACTTACCTTGTTTAGGATGCAATCAACCAATACATTCCCAAACTTAAAAAAATTCATTTAAATTTAGACAGTTATTATTAATAAATTTCTTACTCAATATCCCAAACCTGAAAGGATTGATTTAGATTTTGCAACAATTTCAAGAGAAAAATTTCTAAATACCCTCATTTTTTTTTACAGCAACCGTTTTAATTTCTATACTTTTAGCCATAGGACTATTTTGGCTCCCATCTTAAAATTCCAAAAACTAAATCAAACATATAATTTAGGACTAAAATAGCCCCCCACGTCAGGAGACCACATTCTGGCCTTTTTATCTTAAATAATTCAAAGCTGCGAAAATATTAAAACACACTATAATCAATTAGATCAATAATGCGCTTGCTCTAATATAGAGACGGTCATCAATTTTATTTTGGTAGATTCAATTCTTCAACAATTAGAGACATCACCATTTGAAGTCCTATTTTAGTTCATATAGACAATCAAAGATATTTCAACTTTATGCCTCCCATCAAACAAAGGAATATTACTCATAACTACTCAATAATTATATTGAAACTAATATTATAACTAAAGAGGCTATTTCCAAATTACATTTTCTTTGTTAGTCTACTAATTGACCTTGAGATTAAGTCTTGCATGCACAAATCTAAATCCTGTGATGATTAAAATTGCAAATTATGTGCAAACACGTTATTATTTGAGTATTGATTTGCTTTAGTTAAAATGTTGTACATTTAATTTTATTTTTGTTTTTAATAAGCCTATTATTTAAGAATGGTTAATTTTTAAAACTCAGCCAACATAGTTTAATTCCTATTGTTTGTTTAACTCAGTCACAAGCTCCCAATTGCAATCCAGATTGTAGTTTCCTACTATTCATCAGATAGCTAATTTAGAAAACGCTTCTACTTTAGCATATGTTTGATCCTCTATTTCTTCATGCTCCAGATTCAATATTGTAAAAGAGATTAGGAGCCAAGATTGTAGGAGATGACTGTTGGTTTCGACAAGCTAAAATTCTAGCTACCCTGTTTCTTTATATTCACAATTTCCTCCTATAACAGACAATTGAAAATTGACCTTGGTTACATAAAATGAGATTTTTTAAATTGAAAGCTAGCTATTTCGCTTAACATCAGACTAGAAGAGTATATTTGCACTTTTTTGACCAAATTCTTAAATTTTGTGAAACTACCAATTATGGGCCTATTTTTTATTATAGCAATATATCTCAAGGCTTGTAAAAAATAGCTTTGACATGATAAAAATTCATATTCCTCTCAAACTTGATTATGTTAATTAGATTTGACATCTTAAAGTGGTGCAAGTCTTGACCGTAACTTCAAAAGGAAGCTTCACCTTGTAGAAGTTTGAGGCTTGGAACTACTATTTGATGAGTTCTATCATTGTTCTTTTACATATACATACTTCATGATTTATTTCATGTATGTAAATCAATATTTGTCAAGTTGGATTCAACTAAGTTTTCCATTCTATAGAGTGAATCCTAATTGTGTGGTTTTATTTCAATCTATAACTTCATACTAAATTATAGATTTATTTTATGCTACATAATTTGTGATTTATATTGCATGTGTAATTGAAGTTTCTTCAAATTGGATACAATATGAGTTTCCTTCATTTCATAAGAATTTGGTTTTATTTTAGACTATGACATCATGACCATTAAATTGTCATTTGGAATAAATTTTACATCAAAAAAGTCCAAGCTATAAGAAAGCCCTAAACAAACAGTTCGTGGAATATTAATTTTTATCTATGTATTAATTTTTTGTTATCTTACATAAGGTTTGCATGTGAAACCCCCAAGAAAGATTTTTAATCGTTACAATTTGTTTGATTACAAAGGAGTTGCTATTGCTGAAAAAAAATTAATAAGACATGTTTTGTCAGTATATTGCAAGACAAGTATTTTGTCAATATATTGCAAGCAAAACAAGTAAGCATGAGTTAATATGAAACATAAACTAGAAGTGGTCAAACAAAAAATATAGGGACCAAATGCATAAAAGTCTGAAGTATTATAAAAATGTGAATCTAGTGTGCTTGAATACATGCAAGATTTAAAAGTATTGTAACTAGACATTATTTGCATCTAAACTATTTAGTCGTCATTATGTATTTTATCTAAGGTAATTTGATAATGATTAGGTAGAAATTAAACTATATTTTATAAAAAATTACTATATAAGGTTTTATAACTATCTTTAAATATTAAAGTATATAAAACACCTTCTATTAGGACCATCAAACTGTGTTTGAATTCACTAATTTGAAAATTATAGTTTTTTGCCAAGTATTTCAAATTAGTTCATACCTACTAGTGATGACCTTGAAAAACTTTGAAAGAAGCAAAATAGTTTTACCATATTTTTTCTAAAAGAACATTAAATACATAACTCATCGAAGCCTAATTTCCAAGTTAGAAAAAGTAATCCATATCTGCAAGTCCAAGCCCGTCAACAAAGCAATGCATGTGAGAGCTCATTATTAAACATCTCATAGATTGTTGATTGTTAATTGTTAAATGTACACCTATGACTACACGACAACATCTCATAAAGCTTAAGTACAGCATTAACACGATACCATCTCATAAAGCTTAAGTGCAGCATTAATTAAACACTCGTAAGAAAGTTATGTATCACAAGATATTACGCTCTAAAGTGGTTCCACTAAACCAAAATGTACACCTATGACTACATGTTCATACCCGTAATGTGGTCATCTCTTCACCCTAAATGCTAAATTAGCATGACTCAACATTTGGGCAAGCAGCATATCATTGTGCAGGTGAAAATCAAATCCAAGACTTTGGCAACAACTTTCAAGGCCCATGCCAACTGGACAAATTGGTACTCATATAAGATGTCATTAAAGGAAATAATGCAAACCTAATCAATCTAATAAAGTAAAGGGGATTGTGTCCTGTTTGAACTAAATCCATGAATTTTTTTGAAGCCTAAAATTGAACACTTTTATGCTTTCCTAAAATGCAATGCCCCAAAGAAAAAACAGAAATAACTTGCAGCCCCTATGGTTGAAGCCAGCAAGACATACAATCCATTGACTTGCTGCACTCATTATAGCCAAAGAACCCTTATAATTTTATGAACATTCACATCTCCAAAAAACCCACACCTTTCATCATTCAAAGCAAATCACTCTTAATTCAAGCACATATCCCACCATATCCAAATTCCAAAATACAGTTTTATGTATCATCATAAAAAAAAACATCAAGATATATAATCCTATAGATAACATTATTTCTCAGACCTATAATCCTACACACCAAATTATTTCCCAGATATGCATTCGAATTATATAGTCTATAGCAAAAAAATAACAATCTATCATGACATACATGAATAAACATGCCTAGTCAAGCACCTATCTATTATTGAGCTTATTATATTTAGTCATAGAAAGAATTTCACTAGAATTATATCATTTGTGTTTGCATCTGTCAAACTGTCTTCTGAATGGTCAATTCCCTACCCACAGCTCCCTTTTCTTCAAAGACATAATATCACATAAATTTCTCTCGAGTATGAAAATAGAAATAAGAGTAATTCTTGTCAATAAATTTGCCTTCATAGGTAGATCCTTTTTCCATTAGTCCTCCCTCAATAACGATCTTTTGTCCTAATTTTATTTTATTACAGTCCTCAAGCTTAAAAATTGTAAATTTACAAAAAAAAAATTTAGTTTTATTTTATTATAATCTCAAGCTTAAAAATTTTAATTTTTTTTAAAAAAATTAGTTTTCTTAAAATTAATCATAATTTTGAGATTCTTAAAAATATGGCAACCCAATTTAACAATCAACAATCTATTAAACATCTAGTCATAATAGGACAAAATTTTTTAAATTGGGCAATTAATAATTTTTTCATGAAAAACAAAAAAAAGAAATAAAAATAATCATTGTGCTAATTTAACCAACAACAATGTGAAATATCACCGGTTAAACCGGTGACAAAATATTTTTAATATTTTAATAAAAATAAATCATTAAGTGTCAACTGTAAAGTTTTTTTTTATTTTTTAATTACTTATAATATTTCATTAATTATTTGATTAAGTTATTGAGTTAAACTAAATTTAATTAGTAGAACTATTAATTAAATTATTGATTAAAAAATTAAAATTTAGTTAAACTAATGCATTATTAAGCAGTTCTTAGAATAAAATAAAATTCAACAAGTCAATAAACGATCAATTAATGATAAATTAAGTGACTTAGTTATTTAGATATTAGTTGATATTTAAGATATTCAAATATTTTATTTATTAGAATAAAAAAGTATAGAAAGATTATTAAGATTAATATATGATGAAATATAGTAAGCAAATCGGACTAATTCTTCTAATTTGCTAATTAACCGACAATGATGTCGTCAGCTGAACTTTTATTTCAGAAGTTTATTTTCATCTTAAAAAAAGTGCTTTCAAAATTTAAAGATATTTTTAAATAAGGCCCTATATAGGAGTAAGAATGTAGAGTAAAAAAACATTGCTTATCTAATCAAAACAAGGAAATTACACCATATCATAATAATATTATACAATGTTGCCTCTGTGGTATGGTACAAATTCCTTGTGTTTAGCAGTTTAGAGGATGCAAAGGTCTATGTTGGAGGTGATCATGCTCTAAGTTGTCCAATTAATTATTCTTTAACTAATTATTCTAATAAATTAAATACTTTAATAAATAATTGATCGATAAATAACTAATTATGATATTTATTTTCCCATTTAAACTTGATTAACTTATTAAAATTGCTTCTAATTATACTAACTAATTAACTCTAACTCAAATTCGATTTTATAAAGCAATAATTTTATTAATAGCATCACTTAAAATTGAAAACGTATAAAAAATATAGTAAATATATTTTAAATATGCTTCGCAAAAAAATATAAATAAATAAAATGCATTTAAAAAATAATCAACTTTAAAAATAAAAATTTACTTCTTAGTGAAGTATTAAAAATCTTTAGTTGCAAGCATAATCGACGACATTTGACGTTGTCGCCAAATAAACCGGCAACAATGACTTCTTAAATTTGTTTTTTTTTTTTTGCATTTAGTTTTTCATCACAAAATCACAAAAATTATTAACTGCCCGTTTTTTGAAATTTCGTCATTACAATACTGAGAAATTGCAACCAAAACTATGGTGTTGAACCTCTAATGAATTCTGACATCACATTCCCACTATATTGATCCATTATAGCATCACTCAGCCACATCCACGTAGCATTGGAGTGGCAGAAGTTTTAGGATTCATATTATTGATGAATGTCTTGAAATATCAACGTCAAAGAAGTAGAAAGCAGGATGCCAATGATACAAGAATCAGGATATGTGTATATAGAATGGTTAGAAAGCACATCAAATCATAAATTGAGTAAACTGGAAGGATATGAGTTAAACATTAAAAGAATAAATAGTCATAAATTAGTAAAGAAATTTACGTATGGAGCATACAGTTCTTATATATTTACATATCTCACACCTAAACATCCATATTTACATACATAGCACTTTAGTGCTTTAAACCTATGCATGAAAAGCTGTATTTCACTTTTACAAGGTGATAATAGTGCTAAATTTTATGTGATATAAAAGATTTTGCGTGTTGTGTGTGTAAAATATGAGAGTTTAGGTATGAGATATGTAAATACATAAGAATTGGTGCTATGTATTTAGATGCCCCAATTAGTATATTAGAAACAACAACATGTTAATAAAAAAGGATGCAAACAAATGGGCAGCACATCCAAGAGAAAAATGCATATTCGCATAAATAACCAAAAAAATGCATTAAAAAACAGTAACAATAACTTGAAAATGTTGTCACACCAGTCGCTTGAAAAGATGTAACATAATCCAAAGAAATAAATTCATGTCTAGAACAAAGCAGGAAAATTAAGAGAATAACATAAAGAAAAATGAAGCAAAAAATAACAAAGCTGACCTGTAGACGAAATACAAAAGACAAATCTCCTTGCTTTATGTGTTCCTGAAAATGTAGACCCATATGACATTTGGGCAACAATCAATTGACCAAGTATTAAAGTGATGAAGGCATTAAACAAAAACTGTTCAAACAATTAAATTTGAGGATAACGAAATTCATATTTTGGGCTTTTAAAGATTTCAAACATATTCAAATTTCAAGAATATCAATTGCCTGGCTCACCTGTCCAAGGAGAATTTCATTCAGCTCACTTAAAGATGGTGATCTTTCAACAGCACCAACCTGAAGTAATATGAATAAGCTCAATCCAGATAAGATACAATCTATTCTTTTCAATATCATATTTCATGTAAGAACCAAAAAGAGAAGACAATTTTTGCTCGTTTAAAACAAATAAATAAACCTAATTACAAAGAAAGAAATAGGATAAATAAGTCTTAAACACTCAAGTTTCATTCAACTTCAAAGTTCTCCATCAACTGTTTGACTCCGTTTCAGCAAAGCTCCTTCAAAAGTCACGTTCCACAACGGAACTCCTCCGCTCCGTCCGGAAACGAAAATATTTTTGTGTTTTTACTCTACCGCATCCAGAGACGTTCCCAATTGGTCGCCAAACGTCGCTTTCTCCGGCGACAGTCTTGAATGCGATAGAACAAAGAGAGGACGCAATCTCAAACAAAGCTTTGGATAGTTTAATTAAAATTAGTCTCTCAAAATTAGCAAAATGATAGAATTGCCAACTTTAAACATTGGGAAATTTACATACAAGCACACAAAGCTTATGTATTTATTACATACCTAACAATCAAAGTTCGATATTTACAATTAACGCGCTGTTGTTATAGACATATGCATGAAACGGTGTATTTCATTTTTAAAAGGATAGTAATAGTGTTGTTTTTAAGTGATTTTATAGATTTAAGTGGCATGCATGTAAATTTGAATGTTTAGGTGTAGATACATAAGAACTGTGTGATATATATTTAAATGCCCACAAAATTTTATTTATATTTTAAAGGCCCTTAAATGGAATTCAGACAGCAGTCCACCATCCATTCCTTATTTGAAAGTGCTAAAATTCAGAATAATGCGAAATTATACTCATATGAAACAGCTCACATGAATCCTAGAATAGGAAAGACAATACAAAAGAAATAACAGGAAAAGAAAAATATAACACCTATATCTTCAATTAATCAACTCATATTAATTACTTGGAGATAAATAAAACAACATACAACATAAAATAGAAAAGGAAAAAACTTCAATCTAAGAAATTCACAACTTCTAACTTCAATAAATTATTACCTAATACAACTTCGAACACTCCCCTTAAGTTGAAACATGTTACAATGAATGAGGAAGATTTTTTGTGAAGGGGAACTTGAAGTTTTCATCTTGTACTTCGAAATCAATCTCAAGAGTATTTAGTTGATTGAGGTTGTCTTTGTTTGCAGTTTTTGTAGTGTCCGTAGGTAGGCGGAAGACTTCTACAGGTAATATGGCAGAGAAGTTTGCAGGAAAGTAGACAACCAACAGAAAAAGCTGCAAAGTATGGCCTGCAAAAAAAATAAAAAATAAAAAAGATTCTGAAGGTAAGCCTTGTTGCAGGAAAAGACTCCGGAGGAGGCCTGCTGCAAGAAGAATTCTGTTAGAGGGTTTGTCGCAGGAAAAGCTCCGGAGGAGGACCTAATACATGAAAAAGTTATGGAGAGCCTGATGCAGGAAAAGGCTCCAGAAGAGGGTCTGCTGCAAGAAGAACTCTGGTGGAGGACCTACTGCAAAAAAAAAAAAAACCGAGAAGAGCCTAATACAGGAAAAGACTCCGGAAGAGAGTCTGATGCAGGAAAAGACTCGGGAGGAGAGCTTCTGCAAGAAGAATTTCAGTGGAGGACCTGCTGCAGAAAAAGCTCTGAAGGAAGGCCTGATAGATGAAAAAGCTCTGAAGAAGGGTCTGATACAGAAAAGATTCTGGAAGGCATGTTGCATGAAAATGTCCAAACAAATCAGTAGAACGTGGATGTACTGTAGAGCAACTGATAAAGCTCATAAATTCAACATCAAGAAACATTACTCCAATGACGGATATAAGTTCTTTCAAATTGTCCCTGCACTGGCCAATTTTTCAATAAATTAAGCCTAGCACTAGAGCTGTGACAAAGACTATGCCTAATCTTGCTAGATTGTAGCCCTAACTCCTACAATATATTGACCAGTACTTCCATTCGCATATTTTAAATTGTTCATAACTGGATTAGGCATAATCATTTGAGAAGTAAATATCAAAACTGTCAGGTAATGGCTTGCTAAATTCTCCAACTAATGCCACATTTCGCTTGTGCAATGACGAAGATTTGTGTATCTCCGCAAAATCAATTTTAGTTTTGCTACCACAGCGGCAGAATTTGTTTCCAGAATCCAAGTTACTCAATTGGCTCCATCATCAATTTTTTGAACTCCAAAAAATTTTCACAAAATATTCAATTAGTTAATCACGCCAGGTAATGACATGCTAAATTGATGACTTAGGGTGAGGCTAGCTCTGATATCAAATGATAACAAAGTTAACTGACAATAATGAAAAAAGTAAATATCATTACTGATAATACATAGAAGGTTAGAGCCAAACACCAAAATAAAAAATAACAACAAGCACAATACACGACAAGCAACTAGGGTGAATGTAGTGTGGTGGTATTATTAGAGGCTTCGAAAGGTAGTAGTAAGGTAGGGAGGTGGAGCATAGGGGGCGGGTATAGCAGGGAAATAGTTGGTACTTGTTGTCTTGGACAGTAGCATAGAAGTAATTGGGTTGGCTACACTGAAAATAGTAGTTAGAGGTTTCTAAGTGGCGACAACCAAGTGGGGATAGAACAGCGATGGTAGCAAATATGGAGGGATGGAACAATAATGGTAGGGAAGGTGGAGATTCGGACAGTAGCAGCGAAGGTAAAGGAGCTAGACAGTAGCGACAACGAAGATGGAGGTCGTAACAGTGGGAAAACTGCCAGAAAAACAACCACAAAAGGCTATTCTGGGAGGTTACAGCAGAGACAGGCGACGGGGAGCAACGTTGGAAGGATGGAGAAGAGTAGAGGGAAGGATAATCACCACCTCGAGAACAAGATATAATCAGAGCACCACTCAAACCTTGGATACATCTCTAGACGAGAAAATTGGAGACGCCGACGGCTGGCTCGAACAAAACAACCAAGAACAGCACCTAAAATATTAAGAATATAAATATATAACCCTAGGATAACTAGGAGTGGATCTCACTCCCAAAAGGTGGCAAGTTCATGCCTAGGAGGGCTAGCCGGTCCTTCCTATGCTTGGACCAAACCGAACTGATCCAAATGTGGTAATTACCACGCCCTCGTGTGAGGGTGTGATTTCGCGTTCATCTTTTAACACACCCGTCTGTACTTTCAAATGACTCCGAGTTGAGATTAAACGGTTATATTAGGGTTTTCCAGACAGTTGAGGTTGAGCTTGGCAAGAGTTTTGTCTTGCTTATTTGTTCCTTTTATGGAAGCTAAATGCAAACCCTAACCTTAAAATTCTTCTTTTCTTGCTATGGTAGAATTGAGAATAAAATTGATTAGAGTTGTTTGCATATAAACGTTTAAATAAAAAAGAACTCTTAGCATATTATTCAATATCAGAGTTAGTCTAACCCGAGTTCTATCCTGAGGTTACTGAAATCCCTCACTATCTAAACCTATCTCCACCCAAAATCCCACCCCTTATTGAATTTTTTAAACCGGCCACCCAATTTTTTTTTTCCCACATTAAATCACACCTATATACCCCATTTCACTACACTATCGTTTCAAACCGGCTACCCAAATTTTTTTCCCACATTAAATCACACCTATATATCGCATTTCACCAACCGCTTTGTTGTTCTTGCTTGCCTAATGCCTCTTTCCACCATCGAAGCACCTTCTAGATCCTCACCAACAACCTCCACCACCCCTTTGATCCAACTCTAATTCGAGTTAGTGTTGCAATTATTGTAACTTCAATTTTCTATTTTGTGTGGTTATAAGTTCCTATTCGATTTCCGTAATAATATTTGATTTTCTTTTGTTGTTTGTTTAACTCCGGCATCATTTGTTGTGTGGTTCTAAGTTCCTCGCAATCACTCCGGAGAAGCCTCTTCTTCTTCTCTGGAAGACTACTCATTGTAGGATGTTCTTTCCTGCAAAACTCCCAAGGTTTTTTCCAACGGTGTAGGTCATCCCTCCTGTCGATGGGCTGAATTTAATACCCAAATGACCTCATATAGCCTTCCAGAATTAGCTTCAAAAGCTTCTCATCTCTGATAAGTCAGAATGGATAACTCAGGAGGTAGTATATCTGAAAAATTTTAAATTCTTTTATCTGAGATTGTCATGTTTGGTATTGGCTCCTTTTGTACATCACATGGCAATCCGTATGAAGCTCCTCTCAAAGCCTGCAAAAAAGTAGCTCGAGGCACCACAAACTCATGCCTGCATGAACGCTTATTACCTCAGACTCACTCCCTTTTAGAACTATTGTTAATACCGTTGAGTATCTCTCATGGGCTCAGCTTGAAAATACATACATTGGTCTGTTATCAGTTGGTAGTTGGTACTCTTCTATGTTCTTACTTTCCTCAAAGTATGATGTGTCATTGTCTATTTCTTCAACTACTCCCTACTCAATGAAATATATCATACTCATGTTTGGGGAATCTGATATAGTGTGCCAAACATTTAGAACTTGATGCACTTCCTGGCAAGAACGAATTTGGGAATGCTGGTTAATTTCACTTGTTCTCCACTCCCAGCAGAGACAACTTCGATCTTTGTTTGGTTCACTCTTGCTACTTAATCCTAGGAATGAACTCTATCTGTAAGATGTGGCAGTCATCCTTGAAAGGTGTGTATTTTGCATTAAAATAAAATCAAAAGGTTACAAAAAATAGTACAAAACTATGCCTCATAGACATTTACAAAATGAGCCTTATCCTCTTGCAAAAAAAACCCAAAGTGGACCACAATTACTAACATGGTCAAAACAAAATCTCTATCCATAGCCATCTTGGCATAAGTATTAGCTGCTTTGTTGTTGCTCCTAAAGGGATGTTGAAAAATGACTCACTTGAAACTTTAAAGAAGTCAATGTTTGGATTGTCAAGAAATTGATGTTGCCAACGTCATTTGTCTATGGTGTTGCGGAAGAAGTCCATAGCATTTGAGTGGTTGCTCTCAATGACAATACCATAGCACTAAGTTATTCAGTGTTCGACAAGTATGGAGAGTGATAAAACCATCATCATTTCCACTTGTGTGTTGTCCCAATGACAGAGGCCATGTCCTGCAGCCTTGAGAAGCTCTCCCATATCATTTCGAATAATGATGCCAATCTTCGCCCACCCGAACAAGAGCAAGGCTGCGTCGGCATTCACCTTGATCCAGCCCGGAGGGGGGTACAAAAGACAGTAAGATGTGGCAGTTATCCAGTGATGTTGTCTCTCCACTTTTGAGGCTAGTGTCTGATCATCATGTCTGCAATAAACTGATAGGTACTAGCATTGCATCTCTTGTTTCACCTTAAACAATGTAGTAATTTTACTCTTATCTTCTCACTGTCGAAGAATGTTCAAGTTCTTCCACCACAGAGATGTGATTTTCTTTAACTTGCTGGCAGTTAGTTTCATTATTCTGTTGGGTGAGATGTCATTATACTCAAAGACATATTCCACAGTATGAAATCACTTGACGAACTCGTTTGGATCTAGGTGGCCATCAAAATATGACAAATATATGTTTATTCCAAGAGTTTGATCTCTCTGATATTTCATGTCAAATCTTCGGAGTAATAGTTCTTCATCCCTGAAATCTACCTGGAGGAAAGGATTCACTCCATTCCTTGGATCTGGCGAGTCCTCGTTGATGTTACGGGTGATCCCTTGGGATTTTCTCCTCTCAACAGAGACAAGCTTGCAGTTAGAGGATTTTTTTGTTGCACCTCTTCTATGATAAATTCATGAACATCTCTTTGTGGATTTCTCATAAGCTGCATTATGTCATTTCATCCCGCTCAGGTTGCCAACAATGAACTCCTCGATGGTGTGGGTGGGGTTTAGGTTTGAAGACTGAAATGATGTACATGGGTGTGATTTAGGGTAGGAAAGAAAATTTTTGATTGGCCAGTTTGGAAATTCAACAAGGGGTGGGGTTTTCGTTGGAGAGGTTTTCGTTGGAGATGGGGTTAGGTATTGGGGAATTTTGGTAATCATAGGATAAGATTAAAATTAGGCTAGCTCTGATACTAAATATTATACTAAGAATTCATTCTAACTTAAATTTGTATACCCAAACAACTCTAATGAAGCTTAATCTCAACTCTACCATAGTAAGAGAAGAAAAATTTTAAGGTTAGGGTTTGGATTTAGCTTCCAAAAGAAAGAACAACTATGCAAGATAAAACTCTCACCCAGCTCAACCTCCTCAATTGCTGGAAAGCCCTAATACAACCTTTTAATCAAATTGGTTTTGATAAAGAAACCCAAATTAAAAATAAATCTATATTTCAACAAACCCAAGAGAAGAACGAAAACATTAGAAGAATAATCCATTCGTTGTACATTAAACTTTATCGCATAATCAGCTCCCACTCAATATCAAATGCAATCCTCTTGACTCGTACACCACATTCTCGGCCTGTGCACAGCAAAACCTAGGCTCAGCTCAAGTCAATCACAAGCATCCACCCCGCCTCACATGGTCTAGCTGCGAGCACATCCGTGCATCTCCCGCATGTGTTCCTCTATCGTGTTCGCACTCTTACTTATTTGTCCTCCCATCGTCTCCCCTCTCGCTTCAATTTCACTCTCAAGAAGCCTAAGTTGTTTGGCTAGCACAGGGGTTCTCCCCCCTTTAAAAATGAACCAACTGACATTGGTTCATTTGAACTAGCACTTGTCAGTTCGAATTCCTTTTTTTTTTTTACAGCATGTTATAACCTGGGCACTGTACAATGGGACTTCCGAAAGTTAACCCATCTCTTCAATGGATTTCTTGATCAATCCAATTCATTAGAAACAAAGACAACAGAGTTACTCTCAGATTTTATTGGATTCAAAACGAATTCGTCATCATAATGAGCCCAAAATCATCCCAATCAGGATCTTTGTTTGTTCTCTTCTTTTCTTAATTCTTTATTTGTTGCTTGAACATTTAATATACTCTTTTCATTCTTCCTTCATACATTTCCTGGCCACTAGAAATTCCAAGCCAAGGTAACATATCTAGCAAGAAAAAACTGAAACGTCCAGCCCAATTTTCCATTTATGTTCAAACAAGAAGCAAAAAAGGCATCTTCGGAGAGATGGAACGACTGCAAGTTTTGATTTTGATGATGTCCTTTGGGAAAGAATACAAAGCTAGAAATGAAACATTTCTAGTAAATGGAATTTTCTTCCTATTAAATTAAACTTTAAGCAAGAGTTAGGTTAGGAATGAGAATTTAAAGCAAGAAATAAATTATAGTTGGGATTTATTTTCATGGGTTAATACGACCATATTTGGGATTGACTTGGTCAAAGTCAAAATCAATCAAACCATAGAATTGTAAGCCATGAGAAGTGTTGTTACTTTATGCATCTCAAAAAAATATTCCCATATTTTTTTATTTAAGAAAATCATGAATCATTTCATGGTGAAACTTGTAATCAAAACAACAACACTTATCATACCCATCATTATAAAACCTCTCAACCTTTCCGATCTGGTTCAAAGGGATACTTGGGGACCATTTTATGTCACCTATATATTAAGGACAATGTGATTCATACCCTTTCTCAATGAAATCATTCAAGATACTTGGATTTTATTAAAAAAGAAAGTGAAACTATCAAGTACTTTTAAAAATTAGAAAGTGAAACTATCAAGTACTTTTAAAAATTTATCTCTAAACAAATATTAAGTTGAAAACTTAAAATAAAGTCCTTAGCAGTGACAAAAAAATTTATTTAAATTCTATTATTAGGGTGTACCTTCTTTAATAAGTTATCTTAATTGTTTTATGCCACACTAACCATAGATCAATTACTTTAAAATTAAACACACCTTTTCAAGTCCCATCAAAACATACCCCGCAAAAATACTCATCTTGACTGCTCCCTCGGAAGTTTTTTTTTTTCTATATTTTTCAAATCCCGTCTCATGGAAGGGGCAAAAAAAAAGTAAAAGCCACCGAATGTAGTTTTATTGTTTAAACACTTAACCAACAAGTACACAAATATCACTAGCCTGAGACAAAAATATTACAAAAACTATGAACAAAATAATGCAAAAATTAATCCTTCTTTACCATTGCCACATTCAAGTGCAGAATTTTAAAACTCTTAATGAAAGCGTTTTGTGAGAATATTTAGCCTGCTCTCCATAATCTTACTGAAGCTCATTTCCTTGGCCACATCAAAAATTCTCAAGATAAACATACAACCAGCTAGATAAAAAAAAGCATTTTTTATGTCAGAAGTTAAGAGAATTCAACGAATAAAGATGATTAAAGGATTCACAAGTTCTAAACATCCTTCACAACATAAAACTAATTTCAATCTTAACAGTCTGATTGTCCCCAAAAAAGGTGTAAGGACCACAAGGAAATGTACAAGACATCCAATCATTGAGTATGTATCTAAACAACTTATCTCCTCAGTATTGTGCCTTTACAACAAATCTTTCTAATATTTCCCAACAATATTTATGAAGCATTGAAAATACCTGAATAGAAAAATGTGGTTCATGAAGAAATAAGGGCAATGAAATGAAAATGTCACATTAAAGCTCTGTATCTTACCAAGAAAGAAAAAACAGTTAGGTGCCTATAAATTTTTAATACAAAATGCAAAGTTGATGAGAACATTGAAAGATATAAAACCAGACTGGTCACAAAAAGTTTTACTCAAATTCACAGAACCAACCATCAAGTGATTTTTGCACCAGTTGCTTAGCCTCTTCATCCACAAGATGTCAAAAATATTGTCATAAACGAGAAATTTGAAGAAGTATATATGATTGTATCTCCTAAATTCGAGACCCATAACCATAAAAATAAAGTTTACAAAGCTGAAAAATTCCTCTATGGCCTAAAACAATTGCCAAGAGCTTGCTTCAATTGATTAACCACTATGTTTAAAAAACATAAGTATACTCAAGGCCGAGCTAATCACACAATTTTTCAAAGTCAAAAGGTGATACTCAAGCAAACAACGAGAGGTAATGCCAAGCTGGAAAACACATTTATCTCTCTCGTGCTCCTCGTGACATTTGTTTCTCTTTCAGTATTGTTACTCAATTTATGAATGCTCCCACTAAGGAACATCTTGATGCATTGTCAAAATCATTATCAAAGTATATACACCATAAGAAAATCATAGATGGCGGACATCCTTATCGAAACCCTAAATCAAATTCAATTCAACATCCTCATTTCCAAACTATGAATGATCAATATAAATTATCAATTTGAAGAGGAATGTAGACAAAATAAGAAATAATAGGAAAGGAAATAAATCAAAATTAATAATTTCTGACATTCCCCCTCAATTTGAAACATAGATGTCAATCATGTTCAACATGGATTTCAAATCGTTAAATAACGGTTAAGGAAGACTCTTTGAGAGAATATCAGTCGGTTGGCCAGCGAATGGGACAAACAGAACACAAATCTCTCCGGAATCGAGTTTCTCCTTAATAAAGTGGTGATCAATCTCTATTTGGTACGATCATGTTAGATTGGATTATTAGCAAGGCTAATGGTGGCTTTATTGCCACAAAATAAAGTTGCAAAGGAATGGTGACCAGCAAAAATAACAGAGCTTGAGGATGCCCTTACAAACCAAAAATTCTCTCAATATAGAGTTAAAATACTGACGAGCATTGTCGATCTGAAGGACTTGAATAGTGTTTTTGAATTGGGTTAAAATGAAGAAGTGAAATTTTTAAAAAGAACCGCAGTTTTAGATTTATCTTTTAATATATACACTCAAAATATCTGAGCGTGGTCATCAATTAGAGTAAGGAAGCACCGTTTATTGGCAAAGCTCGAAGTTTGAGAGTGTACCCATAAGTCACTATGAATATGTGAAAAAGGTGATGAAGGAATGTAAGGATGAGGTAGGTATGGCGCACATTGACGTTTAGCTAATTGACAAATTTCACATTTAAAAGAAGAAGAATTCTTATCAATAAACATCAAATGATATAATCACTTTAAATAATGAAAACTAGGATAACCCAAACGACAATGTTGAAGCATAATTGAACATGCAATAGAAAAGGAGAAACTACAACTACGGGATTGAGTGTCACCATTTCCTTGGAAAAAAATAGAGCTCAGCTAATTCCTTAGCAATTTCAATTATCCTCTCCTAACAACGATCCTGAAAGACACAAAAGTTAGGAGAAAAATTAGCAATGCAATCAAGATCACATATTAACTTACTACCAGACAAGTTAAACAAAGGAACGTATAACACCGATCCCAACGTCAACGCAGCTGTTACTACAGTCGACCCTTTACACGTAATGAAATTAAAAAAGTTGTCAGTAATTTTAAGTGCGTCTCAACCTGAGCAAAGAGAATATGTCAAGAAAAAATGAAAAAAGTCTGGTCATGTGGTCCGTGGAGCCTGAATCAATAATCCACTGACTAGAAGAAGTAATTCCAGCTAATGGCTGATACCGGAACTAATCAAATAGGCAATAACGAAAGAAGATTTTATTAAGCAAACAATTAGAGTTACAATCACCACACAAAACAGAAGCAAGAACACAATTTCTGACTAGAGCCGAATAAGAAGATACGGGGGCAGCAGTGTTGTCAATGAGACGTTTGACGGTAGCAATGGTTGGGATGGTGGGGGTTATGGTGGTCGGTGGCTAGGATCAGGAAAAAGATGATAGGAAGCCTGGTTGTTGAATGGTAGAGTGTTGGAGGCTATCCGGCGGTTAGGGAAGCAAGCTGATTGGGTAGCATAAGGGAGTTGGGCTGCGGAAGAAGCTGAGAGTACCTAGCAGCCTACAATAATAGGCTAGAATGAGAGCTGGTGGTTGGAGCAGTCGGTTAGGCATGAAAGCAGGCGCTTAGCATGGAAGGTGTGACAGCAAGGGGCTAGAACCACATGCAAAGAGTGGGAACAGGCGTTGGATCTGCAGGGAGGGAAAGGGAGAAATTGGAGTCATCGGCAACACAGGGAGGAGGAGAATGAGAAGGGCTGTCGGAGAGGACAGGGTACAGTCGGAGCGCCACATGTCCTAGGATAAGACATAACCTAACACTAATCTCAACAAGCACGCATATAAATAGAGCTAGCTAGGCAAAACACAAGAAAGGAAAGTGAAAAAAGCTAACTAAGCAGGAAACAAGAAAGGAAAGCAGGGAAAGAAGGGGGCTATAAATTCTGCCCCTGACAGGGCTGACCCAACCTCATAGTTCAAAGCCCCGCATCAGTCCATCGAGATTGGGGGAGCTTTGAACTAATTCGTTGAAGTTTCTAGATCCTCGAAGTACAGTGTCACGTTTGTTACATTGAATATAGTCCCCTGGCAGGTCGATCTTGTATTCGTTGGTATTTATCTTCCGAAGTATACTAAAAGGTCCATCTATTTAGAGTCTGAATTTTTCAAATGCTCCCATTGGAAATCTCTCCTTCAGTCGTCTCCTTCTTGAAATGTACCTTCTTCCTAAACTTATTCACCTGTGCCTAATATTTGTGATTGTGCTTAATAATTTCATTTCCAACCTCTTCGTGGAGTTTTTGAATATCGTGAACTTATTCTTCAGCATCCTACCTGATCTCTGATATTGGCAGTAGTGATACAAATTCAAGTGGCCTTAGCGGGTTGTGTCTGTATATATTCTCGAACAAAGTGTCATGTAATCTGACTCACAGAACTGTTGCAGGGGAACTAGGCTTGTGCTAGAAGTAGATTCCACTACTTAATGCTCTGTCCCATGAAACACCTCAAAAGGTTTCCTAGGCTACTATTTACTACCTCTGGCTGACCGTTCGCCTATCAGAGTTTGGTGTCAAACTTTCCCCATAAAGCCCTCCAAAAGTGGCTCATAAATCTAACTTCTCTGTCGTGGGTGATAGTCCTGGGAATCCTATGCAATCTCATGATCTCTCCGAAATATAAATCGACAACACGAGACGCGTCTAGTGCTAATGGCAAAGTATGAAATGTGTCATCTTCGAGAATCAGTCCACCACAACCATCACGAAATACTTGTTCTTAGGCATCCTCGGAAGATCTACCACAAAGTCCATTCTAACATCTACCTATGATGCCTCTGGTACTGATAATAGAGTGTACAACTCAGCATTCTACCTTCTTGATTTTGTCATATGACAAATCCTGCACTGTCTGATGAGTCACTCCACATCTCTCGCCATTCATGGCCAAAAGAAATGCTCTCTCACAAGGGTGAGTCTTGTCTCTGCCAAAATGTCCTGTCAATCCTCCATTGTGGCTTTCCTGAACAATGACCTCTCTCAATCAGCATCTAGGTATGCACAACTTACACTAGTAGAATAAGTAATCCTCCTGCCCTAACCAGTTCATCTGGCTAATCAGAGCTTCACAACAGTGCCATAGATATGTTACCTTGACGGACATGAGTGGTCAACCTGAAGGAGAAATGACTAGACCTAAGCATTTTAATCAACTATTCCATCTGATTCTTAATAGTTTGGTGAGTCAGGAATGGTCCGAGTAGGGGCCGGTTGAACTGTTGTGGATTTCGAGGTCGTAGCAGGACCTTTAGCAGTGGAAGAATTGGTCGAAGTCTTATTTTTTGGTTTCTCGTGGAGCTTCCAAAATTTGTCACTGGT
The DNA here is from genome assembly GCF_001263595.1 of Phalaenopsis equestris. Classification (NCBI taxonomy): domain Eukaryota; kingdom Viridiplantae; phylum Streptophyta; class Magnoliopsida; order Asparagales; family Orchidaceae; genus Phalaenopsis; species Phalaenopsis equestris. The sequence goes on from NW_018165360.1 coordinate 252,870, forward strand.
TAGGTGGGGTTCGTGAGAAAAATCACATGTGGAGTGATTGGCTCGCGAGGACTTGGCAGAGTATGGAATATTGTTGGAAACCAAGGCTGACGGCTAGGCTGAAGTAGTTGAGTTGTCAAGCATCACCATTCTCCAGTTTTCCTCATAGCGAATCTCGGCGAATGTTGCTCGGGTTGAAGGAAGAGGTTCATGGCCAAGGATAAGACCGCAAACATCATCAAGATCCTTATTCAGGCCAGCCAGAAATAGGAGCACGCAATCCTTTTCCAAAATTTTATGGAATAGAGAAAGGTCTGCTAAAGAGTCCCAAGTGTAATCATATTATAGGTCACATTCCATCCTAAAGCAACAAAAACGTTGTAGTACTAGGTCACCATCTTCGATCCATGTTTAGCCTTGTGAATGTTATTAGAAACTTTATAGAGTTGTCCAGAATTACATAAGTTCGAGTAGGTATCACAAACAGCAGTCCAAATGACACTTGCAGATAGAAAAAACAAGAACGACCAATAAAGGTCTCCATGGAATTAATCAGCCATTACATAACCATGGAGTTATATGATTCCCACGCAGCATATGGTAGGACAGTCTTCTGAGGTTCACGAATCATACCCGTGAGGTAGCCAAATTTACCCTGACCACTGATGAACAACAAAAAAGCTTGAGACAATTGGATAAAATTGGAGTTGTTGAGTTTATGGGTGGTAATCAGGAGATTCATTTAGTGTTTAGGCCCTCCGGCCTACAGAGGGGTTAATGTAGATGTTGATCCTCTGGTGGACTCAAAAACAGCGTCGGACAGAAGCTCGGTAGTGAAGGAATCAGACATGGTTCTGATGGAGTCAAAGGAGAGGTTTGGATGCAGAGACATGGAAGGAGTCGATCCCTCACTCGACTGTCAACAAGCAAGGCCTGCAGGAAAGGATTTCCAGACGGCAGGAAGGATATCCGATCAAGCAGGATGTAGATCCGGCAACAAGAAGGGAGTCTAGCAGTTCTGGAAGGAGGTCCAACAACTAGAGGTAGGGACCTGGATAGGGAAGGCCTGCAAGGAAGAGATCCGGTTGTAGGGAGGTTGACAATTTTGGATAGAGGTCTGCAATTATAGACCATTAGGGGAAGTTCTGGCGGCAAGTAGGGTTGTAATCAAGCCGAGTCAAATTGAGTATATCATAGTTCAGACTGGGTATGGTATGATTATAAGTTGTCATGTTCGGCTTGAGCCTTTATCGAGCTTTTATATATTATTCAAGCTTGACTTGTTTAAAATTTTCAATGTTTAAACTTGATTTGTTCATGACAAGTGAACAAGTATTTAAACGAGCTAATAAACGAGTTAAAATTCAAATATTTATCTAAAATGATTTTATAAATATGATAGCACTTATTAATTTATCGATTATAAATTCTATTAAAATGAAAGGTATGTCATGAACAATGATCATATGTGATGTAATCTCTCATATTTTAGCATAATCATATTTTCAAGTTTGCACTCAACTCCCACATTCAAATGTAAGTGTTAGTTTTCCTATAGTGATATGCAATTGTACTTTTCTAGCTTTTTTTGACAATTTTATAGATGTCTTTCATATTGAGTCATTGTATCATCCTTATTCTTAATCATACATAACTTACAATAATTGTGTTGCGCCTTCATAACTTGCAATATGCCCAAATCTTTTTAGGTCTAACGCTGTCTTTCTTAACATAAGTCAAATCTAAAACATCTAGTCTTCTAATCGAATCATCAGATGATCGACGTTTAATGTGACCAACCATCTAAGAAGACTCTCTCTAATTTTGTCTATCACTGGAGCTACACCAACCCTATCACGGATATGTTCATTTTGCATTTTGTCTCAAAGTGTAAAGCCACTCATCCACCTAATCATTCTCATCTCAGCAACACTTAGTTTTATGCTTCTCTTTTAAAAACCAACATTCAGCGTCATAGAGCATTACAAGTCTCACCACCATCTTATAAAATTTTCCTTTCAGTCTAAGCGGTACTTTTCTATCACACAATAGGCCCGAAGCATTCCCAATAGACCCGAAGCATTCCAAAGGTTTTAAAAATTGTGAACATAATCAACTATGTTCATCTTTAGTTTATTTAACCTCCAAGCTTTTAAAAATTATTCAAACTTATTTATTTACTGATTTGAATGAACATGGTCAACTCTAAATTGAGCCGAGTTCGAGTTGTTCATTGAGTGCATTGTTTCATTACAGCCCCAGTGACAAGAGACCTGCGGGAGAAGTTTCGGCGGCTAAAGGCCTGCAGGGAGAACTTCCGGAGGTGAGGATAGGACCTGACGGCTATGATAAGATGCCCGGGATCTGATAGCATGTAGGTTTTGAACATTGAGCATCATATATTATTGATATGAAATGGGAGATATAAATACATCTTACGTGAATCCTAAAATAGGAAATGCATAACACATATATCTCCAACATTACAATTAATCAATTCTTAATAATTACCCTGAGATAAAAGGAAAGACATAAAATAGAAAATACATAAAATAAAAAATAACATGAAATAAAATAAATAAATACTAATAATTTCTAACAGTAAGCCATCGCACCTTCCCAGATGTAAGAATTGATGAATGATTTTAAGTTGAAAAAAAAATAATAGGCTTGTAAAACAAGAAAAATTTTGCAATATTCAACCATCAATCAATTCCAAAAATCATGCCCATTATTGCAAAAATCAAGCCGTCTTAATTTCTCTGAGATTTTTTCCTTCACTAGATAGCTAGAATTGTCGGTATGCCCTACTGTGTTTCCAGACCATCTACCTTACTCCTCTCCCTATTTTAATTTAATTTGCATTATGTTATTTCCATTTGGAGGAGGTTGAAAATATGTATTTAATACCTAGTAATTTATACTTATTACTCCTCACTTGGCTCTTGGCGGATCCTCCTTAAGCCACCTTACTTGCCTAAGAAAATATATTTTGGCTCTTTTATTAATAAAAAAAAAAGAAAGAAAGAATTGAGATCATTCACTTGTGTGTTTTTATGTGTTTCTTTATTTTTAACAATTTCCTATTCCCTTTCTTCTAGGACAAGATTGCCATAAGTGCCTCACCTTAAAAAAATGAGAAAAATGTAAGCCATTTGAACAATTGCCCCTGCTCTTAAGCCATTTTGTGTGTGGCATGTATGTTTGCAACCAAGAAAGAGAAGTGAGATGGCGAGTTGTTGTCGGTTTCAAATGATATTCAAAAGTTGGAGAAAAAAGAAAAAAGAAAAATAGAGGGCCTATATGAAACTTTCATATCAAAAGATAAGTTGTATGAACCTTCTCTTAATATTTTTCTTAATTTAAAGGGAAAAAAAAAGGAGAAATTAATAGAGGGTATTTAAAAATATAGAACTAACCCCCGTCAAACCTTACGATCGTAAATATAATTTATGTAAAGAGATATTAAGAGCTCCTTAGAGGGGCTAAAATTAGAAAACATAAAAACATTATCTCATGCATGATTTTAGCTAGAACCATGTGGTATGGAAGGATCAACATGCCCGCTTCCCTTCAAGTGGCGCCAACTTTCTCACAAATGTATTGCATTCATTTTCTTCACTCCATTTATCTCAATTCTTGTCTTCAGAGAAATCAGTTTAAAGATCCAATTAGGCTTGGAAATTAATTGAATCTTGAGTTTCTAAGCTAACCAACATCAAGTTCAAATTGGATACTAATTGGCCAGATCCAAATCTGGCATTCCTATCTGGATGATATGCCACTGTGTGACTGAGTTTTACTGCCATTTTTCACAAATGTTCTGTCAAGAAACTAAGAGAATATTTCATTATTGCAGGTTAGAGAAGGAACTACTATCAACTACCACACACACTTAAAAGAAACATGTATGTCAGAAAAGTTGACTATACCTCTAGCCCTCCTGGAAAACAAAAGGAAAGAAGATCCTTGTACTTCAGTGGTAGAGGCTTGTCCGGAGGATATACAAATAGAACCTGAAAATCACAACATTGAACTTATAAGAAAATAAATACCATTATTGCCTTCAAGACAATGATGTAAAAAGAAAATATTATGCGTACAGAATAATCAAAACCAAATTTGTAAGAAGATAACTGAAAAATCATCTCTTTCAACAAAAAATAAAAAAGAAAACAAATATCAGCAACCTAATCCATTACTGAGAAAATTTAAAAAGAAAAAAAAATATATCCAATTCAACTCTTTATAAGGGTTACATGAATGATAAAGAACCTGTGGCTCAATATTGATATCAGCTTCAACTTTTTCTTCACCTTTCAGCGTAGTTTTTGATATCTTTGTCCCGTTAATCTTTCTTCCCAATGCCACCTTCTCAAGAGCCTTGAGATCGGCATTAGGATGTAGCCCTACAACAACCATGCTCTCAAATAGCCTTGTCGGTTCTTTGACAGATTTTTGATCCTATCAGATGCAAACATTTTGCCAGTATATTAACCATCAGAAGTACAAATGCCAGCAGAAATTTTCAGCAAAATGAGATGTCGGAATATATCTGGTGATAAGGATTTCAGTGCACATATTTTTGTGTAGAAGTAAAAAAAAAAAGAAACAAAAAGGAAAAATAAGAAATAGCATTTAACAGTAAGAAAATAATTCTTCTAGTGATACACAATTCTATATTATCTTCCCACCATATTTCATCATACACCTCAAATTGCCTTTAGCAAGCAAAATAGGCATCCATATAAATAAGCAAATCAACCCTTCAAACAGTGCCTTAGGTATCATCAGCCTTAGGTATCAGCATTAAACATCTCTTAGTTCAAGCTAACAAATATAGAGCCAACATAAGTACAACAATGTAAACAAGGTAATACTTGGCAATCAATCATAGTATTTAGGGTCCACATGCCCACTTCCCGGTTTATCTTTCTTCTTCACCAAAGGGGAAGGGTAAGTAACAACAGTCACCTTTGACGGGGAGGTTGGGGAAGCCATTTCCATGCCGCTCCCTGATCCCGAGAGAATATAGTTGTGTAAAATTTATATAAGTTTGACTCCGCTATGTAACGTTGTCAAAAGCTTGATGCAATATTTATAATTAAGAAATTTAAACAATTAATGTTGTGATTCTACGCAAGTATACGTATCGTTATCAAGTAATAAAGGACTTTCTATTTAAGCAAATATCGATTCCACGGGTAAGATTTAAATTTGAAGTGATAAATTCACTAGGAAATTCACAGAAAGACAGAAAGTAAAACGAAATTACTAAAACGAAATTACTGTCACTAATTTCGAATGTTGAGATATTATCAAAACTAAATTATTTAACTATGAGCAAAACTAAAGTGCGAAGTTTAAACAGTAACTATCAAACTACTAAACTATATTTATGTGATTAAGATTTCTTATGTGAAAAAGCATATTTTCCACTACAATGGGATTTTGGTAAAATGAGATGAGATAAATGGTTTTAATATATATTGTGTCAAATATAAACAGTTTTAATTCTCTACTCTGATACTGTTATAAAAAATCATTAGCTAATCTCAGATTTAGTCCCTAAATCCGTGATTAAGCTAGGAGGATACTGGCTCCCACTTCCCTTCACCTGAAGACTAATTATCGCTTTAGTTTTTAAACACTAAGACCGAATTGGGGTTTTTAGTCTGTCACCCTAAAATCTCCAATTCTACACCCAACAACGTATATTTCCCTATTTATTTGCACTTAATTCTATGAACAAAATACTCCTTCATAGAATCAAATGTGATCCTCACTTTGTTATATAACTCATACTCCATTTCCCGGATAATATGTTTCACAACACATTTTAACAATTCAATTGGCCAGATCGAAAGTAAATTAAGTTCGGAATTAAAAAATCATCATAATTTATTTTATATTTTAATATTGGCACATCCATATTATCTCTTCATTTCACCATAGCTCAGAGTATGGAGAAAAATAAAAAAAAACTACTCAGACTTCATGAGAAAGATACAACAAAACACAAATTTCATATATAAAAGAAGGTTCATACAACACTAATAAACAAACAACACTTATCTGAAACTCTTTCTCAAAGCAAATCCCCAGTAGCCTCTCTTAGGAAATGTAGGAAGAAGAAATCTCTCACTTTTCTCCTTCTCCAACACTCTCAGAGAAGAATTCACACTTAATCTCACCACAAAAACTTTAAGCTCTTAAAGAAAAATCACTAATAGACTCTTGAATGGTGGTGCAATGAAGATGGAAAAAGTGTATGGAGGTGAGGTGTGGCGAAAATGAACAAGAAGGAATGAAGAGGAGCACCTTTTCTGATCAATTTCGGCCCCAAATAGAGCCTAGAGTCGATTCTCCAATAAGTACAGTCAAAAACTCTTAAAAAAGCGTCAAAATTCGTCTAATCTTCTAGAAACAGGGTCTAAACTGACATTGGTGTCATCGGCACCAGTGGTCTGTATTTAATATCCATGCTCTTTGTCAAACGGTTCGGCGCTGAGTAAAATCCATCGTCCGTTCTGTAAGTCTGCGCCGTCGGAGCTGAGTATTTCTTCAAAAACATCATTTTGACTCCAAATTTCATCATTTTTGCTTCTTTTTTGCTGCACGTCCTAAAAATCAACTTGTAAGAAAACATCAAAATATCTTTCATTAAAGCGTAATATCAGTAAAAATGAGTATAAAATATGGGTCTAAAAATACGTATATTTTTTATATATCACTCCCCTCCTATTAGGATTCCTCTTGGTTGCCTCCTTTTGGAATCAATTGCTCATCTTGCAGCCATGCCCCCTGCATACTTCTATGTTGCTCCCCTTCTATTGGGATTCCTCTTGGTCGCCTCTTTTTGGAATCAATTGCTCTTTTTTCTTGCAGCCATGTCCCCTTAACAATACTATTCAACTTCGCTTGAACCACACTAATAGAGTGAGAATTTCACAGTAAACTATGCAACGAACTACACCAATAGAATGTAAGGGTCCGTTTGGGGCAGCTTATTTGGTGCGGTGGTGTTTTCAAAACGCGTTTGACCTGTTTGGGTAAACTGCATTTTGGCAGCTTATGTGTTTTCAAAACGCTAAAAACAGTGTTTTCATACCGCACCTGTCTAGGTGCGGTGGTAGCTTTCCGGCTGCGATCTAGCTTTTTAAAAAGAATAAAAATTTGTAATAGCTGCCGCATCTAGCTTATCAGCAGATTATTTTTAATCAGCTTATCAGCAGATTATTCAATAAGCTGCAGCTGCCCCAAACAGACTCTAAGAGTCTATTATGACAACACCTTTAACAGCTATCCCTATTTCCTTTGTCATCAAGGCTTTGGTTTTCATGCTCAATGCCTACATCACTACACCTTTGCAAGGGCCCACACCATTTCCATCACCTTTTCTTCAGCCCATACAACCTAATTGCCTATAAATATCCCTTTCTACCTTCAAAATGGATATTTTGATTTTATTTAGACTTTAACTCTTTTGTGACTACAAATGACTTTAGTGTAAGATTTCTGAGAGCTAGTATTACTTCTTCACCATTTTGAACAAATAAAGCTCCTCTCCTCTCTAAGATGAAATTGGCCAAAAAGCTCAACCCACTTAAAGCTTTTGTATACTCTTCTTTCCCGTTTCCTTTCTCAAAAAATTTTGTAGGACAAACATCAGCTGAACTATCGATAGAGTGACCCAATTTAAAGTCTAACCCTCCATTCTTCTCTACTTTCTAAATTTGGGGGAACATAGGTCACATCAATTTCATACACACCTGAGAATCACTTCCATATTTGCAGATAGAAATAGTTTTATATTTAAATGTTTTTTATTATCCTTTTAACACTGATTTTATAAATAAGAATCCATGATGAACATTTAAATTATTATTGAAAATTAATGAATGAAATTATTTGCTGCCAATTGAGTACTATCTAGATTATATTTGCTATTGTGAGAATCATTTTAAGTTGTGTGTACAGATTTTCCTCTTCCCCATCCAATGACATTTCTATAATAATTATTATTGAGTGTTAATTCAAGTGTTAACTCCTTTTTGCACAACCATTTTGCATTTAGTTTACTTATGTTAAGCATCATTTACCCTTCTTTACACACCAGAACAACCAAAATGTATATTTTATTAACTTAAAATCATTTATTATTCTTTTCCTTTAAATTTTACCATGCATCCATCTTAACATTTTAATCTTTGACACACTCAACTTTGGCATGTAAACTACATAAGTTTTAATTCACCCTATAGCTTAATAAATCATTTGTTAAATTATAGAACACTCATTCTAACATTTTGATAACACAAAATGATCACACTTGACTTCAATTTAGTTATTCATCACCATCACCTATGTCACACCATATATAAGATGACATTATGAGTTAAATTTATCCATTTTTTTTTTATTTCTTTGATGTATTTGTGTCATTTCTTCTTTTTGACTCATGCGATATTATATAATGTGTGTTAGAGCTATTAGGTAACAAGATCATAATATTCCTATAAATAGTAAATATGCCCCCATTTAGACATCATAATTGATGAGTGTTATTTTTCGCATACTATGGGATTTTTGCCCAATATCAAGAAAGGGAATTGAGTTGTGTGATGTTTCCTCTTACTCTAAGAGTGTCGTAATAAAGTTAATTCTCCTGTTCTTTAGTAAAATCTTTTTTACCAACCCCTTTTCACATCTAGCTGACTCTAACAATTCTTTCGTTTCAAAATATGTTGTAGAATTGTACCTACAACAAGAAACAAAGCTATCCATTTCCAAAATCAAGACATTCATGGAAGCAATCATAAATCTTTTCAATAATAGTTAGTCACTAATTGCCACAACGAGCCTCCTATAGCCCAAGTTTCTTATTTGCTACAAACTGGAGCATCATTTATTTAATTATAAAAAACAAACATAATCTAGACAAGATAAATAAAAAGAAATTAAAAAATATGAACAATAATAATGACACCGTTATAGGATTCATAAAAGATGTAAGATAGAATTTAGTAGGTAGAAGTAGTAAAATGAAAGAGGAAGAGGATATGTGAAATCGACGAGTTCGAAAAGAGATTGAAGTCATACGGCTACTAACCAATCCGAAAAATGTGGATCAAACAATGAAATGACGAAGTAAGGACGTCAAGGTGGATCCACCACATGCTCTCTTCAAGATAGAGATTCACCACTCGAAAAAAAAAAATCTACAGCTCTCCAAATAAGAGAAAATAAATGAAAAAAGTCTCCTAATAACGTAAACAAAAAACAAAAGTATTTAAAACAAAAATTAACAACATATAAATAGATCCCGACAAAAATAACCCTAATCATATTTCATGTAATAAAAAGAGGTACATAAGTCTGGCGGCAGCAAACAAGCAAGAAAGTCCTGCTACAGACCTCCACAAGCCAAAATCTCATCCCAATTCTCACCCCACATACGCAGGCAAATCACTAGGATCTGCTCCGCATAAGAAAATATACCAAATTATTTATATATTTAAATCAACTGTTAAATGTCTTTTTTTCATTTAACCAGCACCAAAAAATAGGCAACTAGATAATTTAGCAGATAAATTAGTGCCCAAAGTGATAAGTCACTACATTTCTATCCCAAAGTGACAACTCTAATGATCCTTTCCACTGAAATTGTCTTATATGAGCTTTTAAAATTCTATCTCCTTATATGAATTTTTTACAGCCCTTTCCCCTGCTAGCATTATCAAAAGCAAACCATTCCATGTGCTTTTTTTGTCTTTGAAACCAGATGAGAGACTCCATCAGCCATAATTACTATCCTTATAATAAAAATTCACTCAAATAATTTTGGGAGATTTACAAACATACCACACAATTCTTAGGTATTTACATATCTAACACCTAAGCTTCAATATTTATTTATATAAGTATCTTAATCACATCAAAACATATAAATTAAAAAGTGTATTTTAATATAGAAAAGTAAATGTTAGTTGTAATTTTGATGTGATTAAAAGATTTATGTGTTACAAATCAAGGTGCCTAAGAATTGTGTGGTATGTACGTAAATCCTCCAATATCTTTATAAGACAAGCTAATTTAATATTATTCTTATAAACTTTACAAAGGCAAATTTACTTTCTAATTAAATAAAAATTAGCAATTGTTACGGTTACTACACAGTTGTTTCATGCATACTATGACAGGGCTTTCAAAGTGTTACAATATTTAAACTAACACATATATTAACTTATTCGTAGTAGGAATGTTCAAAAATTATTATTATAATACTTCATTACTACTAAGGATACCATCCTTTATTGTTATCATCTCTTGCTTATATATAAGCACATATTTGTTTATACCAATATAACAATTCAGTAAAGATAAATCTATTTCCATTTCCCTCCATTCTAACATGGTATTAGTATGACTCTACCTGTGCCACCGAACCACCTCTAAATTCTAATGCATATTTAGCATAAATCTACTCATCTGTCTTCATCCATCACAGATTAACCTCCTCTCAAAGCTTTAATCTCCATTGCTAAACACTGGCACATTTAGCCTCATCTATTTCCTGCAAATCTATACACCCTTGTGATCTCTTATGTTCTACAACAAAGACTACATTGGTGCCTTTTGTCCTTAGCAGCATTAATGGTCTATATTAATACTCTCCGTCGGCACTACTGACTATCTCTAGCATTACTCTTTGTCAACAATATTATTGATATCTCTGTCCAAGGATCTTAACTCTGTCTTTTCTAACATGGATCTCATTGCAAATGCTTTGAATCTAATTCACACTACTATCTATTGAATAAATCTATCGCACTCCTCTTGTGACGCTCATAATCTCTACACAAGAAAAGGGGCATTTACATACAAACCACTCAATTCCTATGAGTTTACATAACTAGCACCTAAACTTTACTTTTTTACTTTTATATCACTCAAATCTTCATGTAAAATTAAAAATACCACCATTTAAATTTTAAAATGTGCAATGCACTTTTTCGTGCATAGATAAGAAGGCATGTAAAAATTAAACTTCAGGAGTTAAATATGTAAATACATTAGAATTCAGTGTCTAAATATTCCCCAAAAAAAATTAGACTATTTTATCTCTACTCATTATTATTTTTAAACTCAAGTTGATATTTCATATATGGCCTACGGTTTGCAAAGGAGTTGACGCAAGAGCTCGCGCCTCTCGCCTCCTGCCTCCTGTCTCCCGGGATCCCACGATCATTGGATCAAAGCACGACATAATCCCTTCCCACTACAGTCCCAATAGTGGGATTTTCGCAAAAATGGATGTCGTCTGATTGCTAGATTTTGTAATCTCATAAAATCGTCACTATCGTAATCGCGGGATGGATAACCGCCTAATCTCCAATCCTATTTGCAACTTTAGCAATAATTTTTGTACTTTCTAGCTTATTTCTTATTTCTTTATTTCTAATTAGAGTTATTTTCTACTAGGAAGGTATTTATGTCTTGTTTTTTGTTTTTTTTTTAATTTTAACTTTGTTTTGTGTAATTTAGGGATTATAATATATGTTTTTTGCCTAAAGAGTATTGTATCATCTTCTTTTTGCAAGTGGTGTGTCTATAGCTTGTCCAGAAACTGGTGGTGGAACCCCCTAGTTGGTTTTCCATTAAACCCATTGTTTTTAAGCAAGACAGCCATCGAATTGCTTCGATTTGCTATCCAACAGGAAATTTTGTCATTTACTCTTTAGTTCCTCGTCCTATAACCTTCCTAACACATTTTCTAACCATACCACATAGATTATTTGCCCTAATTCGGTGTCAAGAATATTACCATATCTAACTTATCACATGTGTTTGCTTATTTATAATAAGAATATATTTTATTTCTTATTATAATATTTTCTTGTTATTAAGGATATTCTCATTTATTCTATTTTCATCTATTATTCTCATCTCTTGCCTATATATAGGGTATATGCATATATGTGCATGTACTAGCATGACAATTTACTAAAATATATTCTTCTTAATTCCATCCTTCTTATCTGAAGCAATGTGAAAATAGAAGCTTAAAGATCTATCCAAATGAAATCTAATTTTCCATCAACTATAAGATCACCCTACAAACTTCAAATCAAGAATAACTAATTAAGTACATTTCCTAATTAAAATCAAAAAGTATGGTTGAAGGGTATTGATTACAATGTCTAGATAAAAGCATAGCACTCATCTTATCACCAAATATATGGAGGCCTGATTTCTAATGGAAAATCAAAGAGGGTGAATATATGAGAACTTTAAAATCATAATTTGATGTAAGCATTAATGTAATCTAGAAAGAAAGAAAAAAGAAATGAAGAAAGAATTAAGAATTGAAGGAAAAAAAAGAATGCCTCAATGACAAGCCATGAGAAAAGGGTCTTCAAAAGAAAGAATTAAAGAGAGAAAATAAAAATAAGAAAGCATCAATGAAAAGGCCATGATACCAAGGTTTGCAACTGAAATCTCGCCCATTGGCGCTTCTGGGTGGTAAGAATTTCTGGATTATATGCTCCCTTCTTCGCTTGAGGGGGAGGTGAAAAGCCTTTCAGCACTTTAGCAACATGACGTTGTAGTTTCTGAAGTTGGCTGTTGCTATTCTCATCTTTAGAAGAATATATAACAGATGGACGTGGGGATCGAACATTTGAAGCTGAAGCTGAAGAGGTTAAAGGATTCACAAATTCGTCAGTTGTATGGAGGAAAAAAGAAGCACCCCATCTAAGACTTCCAGAGTCTTCACTCTTCTCCATGCTCATCTATACAAAAGCAAGAAAAAAAATTAAGAAAAATAAATTTCATAAAGTTAAGGGTGATAGGTAATAAAGTATAAGTATTAGGACAATGAGCCAACGACACTTACCAATCACAAGCAAAATTTGCTAAAAATTACAAAATAAATAGACCAAATTTGACCATTTTTTTTTGCATCTAAATTGATTAAACGTAAGTGTTAACCATAAAAAATGGAAGCCCAAAGAAAAATACCCCACAACCGGAAGAATTGAAAATCTCCTTCCAGTTTAATCTATATCTAAATTTTAAGGTTCAATTTTTATAAATTGATCATCAAGGCATGTTTAAGACATACAAATTTAAGAAGTAAATGTATCATTTCCATTAACATGCAGAATATTAAAATAGAAGAAAAAATGAATAACAAAAAAAATCATGAATTGCCTCAGTCACTGGCATCATACTCATACATTTCTGCCGATAACAATGATAGTGAGACTAAAAGAATGGTGATACCTATCATCATGCTCGGGTTCAGGGGTAATACTTTACCACAAAACAAGGATCCTATGAATGAAATTTTCCTATAATTTTCTTATAGAAATTTTAGAAATTCTCAAATAATTATACAAGTAATTTAACCAATGAGCTCAGAAGAATAAAGAATATCTTCATCTCTCTTGGGATCATATGAACCAAAACTAATATTTCATAGCATTAGATTTCATTTATCAAGTCTTCACAAGACTGCTACAACAACAACAACAAGTCTTTATCCACTAAGTGGGGTCGGCTACATGAATCTTTTTTCTCCACTGTGTAATATTGAGTATCATATTTTCATTTAATCCTAATAAATTAAGACCATTTTTATATAATATGCCCAAATCTTTATAAGTCTGCCTCTACCTTTCTTAATGTAAGTCAAATCCAAAACATCTACTCTCCTAATAGGGTCATCATAAGACCGCTACAAGAAAAGCAATAAAATTTACCCATCCAATCAGCGGTGTGTTGAATGTCATAGAAAAGCATATTTATCCTTGGAACTAATACAAGCATTCACTTTCTATTTATGCTACCTTAATTACAGTCAAGCACAACAAAAAAAAAGAAAGCGCCAACATGGAAGTCCAATTGTGCAGCTTTTCAATTTGCTTGGGCTTCATTTTGGTTAGTCGCATTAGAAATGCACTTTAAACTAATATAAAGTGTGGCCAATAAGTTTTTAAGGGAAACTTAAAATGAAGTTTATTTCACCATCTTTACTTCAAAACAATCACCAAAAGTTGTTTTGCAAGTGAAAACTTCATTTTTACAATGTTCACAACAACTTTTCAGCAAACCAAGCAGCCCCTGAATACAATTCCAGTCCTCTAAGAAGGATTAATATCAGTAGCTTGGTCCTTTCAGTTTCCATGAGTGGATTTAAGCTCGCAGGCTAAATACACTAGTGAGGACTAATCTAGGAGATTCATTTCAAATACATCAATAAATTCATTGTGAGAGTGTTTATAACAGATCTTCAGCGATCTGTCGCAGGGCTTGCGCTAGTCCTATTCAGCAGTGCACATTAGTCCAATTTTCTAGGCCAAAATAAGTCAATCTTAACACAATCCAAACAACAAATTCATGAGTAGCTTTCATTGAATCCACTCATACAAACTAATCAAATCCAATCAAGCTAAATATTATTTCCAACAAACAATTTCATCAACTCAAAGAGACACAAGTGCTCGATCAAATCAAACCAAAGCTTTAAAAAAGCCAAAAAAAAAAAAAACTGCCTTTGGTTAATCTAAACTGCCTTTGGTTAATCTAACAAACAAAGAAAGGACATCGGATTCCCGTAAACAGACCTCAGAAATCCCTCAAGGTTAAACTTTAAATCTCTTCGACCATTATCATAGCAATCAAAGATAGGATAACGAAAGGAAAAGAGAAAAAGACCAAAACCTTCCCCATACCGTTTACAAACAAAAAACGAAGATTGATCTCCGAGACTGTTTTCAGTAAACCGGCACTTGCTGCAGCTAAGGTGGATAACCAATTAGAGAAAAAGGGATGGAGAAAGTATCCACCATTGAATCTATAGAAAAAAAGGTTAGCAATAGCATGGCAAAGCGGTGACCTTACCTCCATATTGCTAAAAACGACAAACACGTAAATCCCCCCGCGTCTTATAAAATAATTGCCAGATCATTGTGAATGCTTCCAACGATATTACATTGGTAAAAGCTTAGGGCAAAAACAGATGGATTAACTCTTTATGATAATTGGAGAGAATAGTACAAAATTACTTCAGTGAAACTATTCTTACCAGTAGGTGGCGGATTAAAGTTGCAGCGCGAGTGGAAGACCGGTAAAGGTTGGGAAATGATAGCAGCTCGTGGGCGGCAAACGCGGAGCAGAACTGAACGACTACGGGACTTTAAGCCCGCAAATTTACCTGGCTCCGAGGGCGCGCATATGCACGGAAGCTGTACGTGCGTACTCTACTTATACATTTATGTGGTAGCTGAAGTCTTTATTTTGTGATTATTGTAGTGGAATTAGAATTATTTTAGGTTATTTTAAGTTATTGAAGAGAAACTCATATATTGCACTTTAATAATCCTGAAATAACATCGCAGAGATTATTTCAAAGTTATTGAAGTGTGATATATGGGTTTCTCTTCAATAACACCGAAATAACATCCACGGTTCGGAGTTATTGAAGTGGAATATATGGAAATAATCCCAAAATAACATCCGCGATGTTAATTCGAGGTTATTGAAGTGAAATATATAGGTTTCTCTTCAATAACCCCGAAATAATATCTGTGGTTTCACTTCAATAACTCAGAAATAATCTTCGCGATGTAGCACGCGTGACAGCATATTATTAGATTCTGCGCATAGAGCTACATCCGGAGTCTAGACAAAAAATTTTTCCCATATGCTCACAGTGTTATCAATATCTTAATTTTCTTATTTAAGATATAGAAGTTTATTATTTATATGGGCCATTTACATGCATCCCACGAAATTCTTAGTATTTACTTATCTAACAATCAGTTTACTTTTTATATTTGTACCACCCAATCTTTCATATCACCTCGACTATTATCATTTTAATTTTGAAAATACGAAATACACCGTTCATGCATAGAGAATGTGACATGTATGTAAAAATTATATGTTTAGACAATAGATATGTAACTATATAAGATTGAGAGTTTATGTATGTAAAACTTCCTATATTTATTTATAACACCTCAAACTTATTAATAGATCAGTAATAATCATAATCTTCCATCCTCAACCCTTTTCTCTTTATGTAGTCCACACATCTCCCAATTTCATACATACCCTTCTCTCTTAGAGTATTTCTCCAATAGTCACAACATGGAACCCCCAAAGGGTGAGAATGCTTCCCACACAAAATCTTTTTTATATTGCAGGTGCCATGTGGAACTGAATATTTCTTAGTTGGGAAAACAATATGATTCCAACCTCCCAACTCTTACTTTTGTTCGTCATTGATGCCTCCAATGGTAAATTCTCTTGAATTATTTTTATATTGAGTAAAGAGTCAAAATAGTCTCCGACTATTTTTATTTTGTCGCTCTAGTATCACAATTTATAAAACTGTCGAAATAGTCTCCAGACTCTTTAAATTAGGGCTAAAGTTTCCCCCATGAAAGGCTATTAGAACTCAATTTTAAAATAGTATGAGAATATTTTGGCACTTCTATGAACTATGGGATTAAAACGACCGCATATAAGTATTAGACTATTTTGGCACTCTACTCTTTTTATATTAAAAATTGAGCTACATTTGTTAATGTAAACTTCTCTAAGTTTGTAGTTTATGATAGTTTTATTTTGATTAGTCGCTACTAGGGCCGAGAATCTAGCTCAAATTTTGTTAATCGCTCGAAAATTATTTCAAATTTAAGCTCGAATTGAAAAATATGAGTCGAGGCAAAAGCTAAAGCATTGAATTGGATCGATCAGATTGACATTTGTATTATTAATTACCCATTTAATATAATGAGATGATGGATACATGAACTGTGGATGGAAGTTTAATTGTATAAGATAGGCTAAAATGATTGATGCAATATCATTAATACAAGTCTTTCATAGGTTTGCTACTAGATCATAGAGTTGGCTTCATTAATTTTATTTGTATTTTAGTCATGTATTTTATTTCATGTATATCTTTTTATTTTCATGCATATTTATTTCCCTCCATCTTCATATATTTCTTGTATTTTGAAACGAGTTATAACTTCATGTAAAGGTATTGCTTGTCATGCAAAACCATACATAAGTCAATTGATGTTGTGTTAGAGCCTCCTATATTTTAATGAGGGGATACATGTTAGGAAGATTTATGTACATACCACTCAGGTTTTATATATTTACATATCTAAAACCTAAACTTAAATTTTTACATATATGTCACTTTGTCTATGCATGAAATGGTATATTTAACCTTTTAAAAGTTCAAATAGTTGTATTGTTTATGTGATGTGAAAGATTTGTGTGATATAATTGTAAAAAATAAATGTTGGATGTTATATATGTAAATACATACGAGTTGGATGGTATGCAACTAAATGCCTCTATGAATTGAAGTTATTTCTTGTGTCGATGGAAAAACTAATGTCTATGGAGCAAGCAGCGTCCGTACAACAGACGCGATTTATCGGAAG
>NW_018165360.1:270353-321437 GCF_001263595.1 Phalaenopsis equestris
ACAGACACGATTCACCGGAAGAGTGGAAGGGAAAAAAACCCTCGCATGGTGTATTACGTCAGTTGTAAGTTGTTTACGTCCGCACTCCGGACGCAATACTTTCTCATGGGGACGCAATATTTTCTCGTGTCGGTGAGGGTGTAGAAGTACGTTAAAATGTTTGTTAATGAGATAAAAAAAGTATGTATATCTTAATATATATTTATTATACATAAAAAATAATATTTAATTCTAGAGGAGAGCATGCCTCTCCTTAAATCCACATATAATTAAATAATTACTTAATTAAAAATCAAATCAACTCAAAAAATAATTTCAATTTTGAGTTTTCCCTCGATGCAAAATAATAAAAAAAATTAATTTAAAATTGAGATTTACTCGATCAAAGTCAAATCCACTTCACACCTACCGTCCTTGTTGTGCTGGTCTTAGCTGTGGAATCCCACCAATCGTTAAAAAGGACAAGAAAATAAAAAAAAATAATAAAAAATTGTTGGCTAATAGAAAGATAAAAGAGAAATATTTACATTCATATCACACAATTATATAGTATATATTTAAAATTTGCAATTTTAATGACATTAAAGCTTTTAATATTCTAATAAAAATATTATTATTTTTATTTTTTTTGAAATAATTACACCTTTTTTTATGCAAAAGTTTAAAACAATAAAATGTTTTAAATATAAATACAAAAAATAAGATATTAGATATGTAAATACACAAAAATGTGTGGTATGTATGTAAATTTCCTAATTAATTTCATAATATAAAAACCTTTTTTTCCTACAAATTTAAAATCGAATAGAAACTTTAATTGAAATTTTCACTCATTGTTCTTTCGGGTATTGTATATGCAAAGTCAGATTCAATTTTTATGGGCCGATGAGAGGCTTTTACTGTATTATTTATTTATTTATTTATTTGAGAGAATAATTGAGAAAAAATTATTGCATCACGATGCCGCACGTAGAGTTTCATGCGAAGTTCAATGAAATCATGTCACGTGGAGGTACAAAAAAAAATTGGCCCGGTAACGCATGAGAATATTCCCCAGTATTATTTTGTGATATTCAGGTGTTATTGTATGTTATTTAGGTGTTATTGTGTTCTGGGAATATTCTCGGTGTTATAATAAAACAATAAACAATAACACATCAATAACACCAATAACACTTGAATAACACACAATAACACCTGAATAACACACAATAACAATTGAATAACATGGGAGGAATATTCGTTTGTGTTACCGGTATATTTTATTTTATTTTTCCTGTCACAGCCATATAACGTGATTTCATTACACTCCGCACGTAACTCTAAGTGCGGAGTCCTGATGCAATATTTTCTCATAATTGAGATGCATTTGGCAGAAAAGTAAGAAGTAACATAAGCATATCTTCCAAATTTATTATATGAAAGGATAATTTAGATTTATCATAAATATTTTATAGTTGTTTTTAAATGTTTATCGGATAAACAAACTTACACCCACTCTCTTTCAGTCTCTTTTATGTTGGCCATCTGCTTCAATTTATATATTTTAGTAAGAAGGGAAAAACTCACTCGGTCAAATATGAAAATCTATGTAAATTTTGAATTTGAAAAATTTGAGATTAATTTTAAGACCTTTTAAACTCTAAATATATGGAAAAAAAAATTGTAAACTTGACGAAAAGGCTAACCGATCGACAGCTGAAGTGATTTTCGATAGAACTCATAATGAACTCAAATCAAATATTTGAAGCATTGTCAAAAGTTTGGAATCATAATTAGAGAACAAAATGATCTCCAACTTTGTCTGTTGTTTTGTCGAATCAAATGTCTCGATGTAATGAATCTAACGAGCCTAGAATCATTTACTTCTAACATCACTTAAACATTCAAACATTCAAAAATTTTATTTGGTCAAGGACATAAACTCTAAGCCATGTGATGATGTGTATTTAAATTTTGATAAAAATATATGAAATGTCACAATAGATAGATGCGCTCATTCTCTATATGAGGGAGGAAGGAATTTGGAGTATGAAAAGTGCTAAGAAGCTTGAAGAATTTTGAAGTTCTATTTGTGCATTTTTTTTTAATGCTCAATGACTATCAAATAGTCACCATCAAACCATCATCGCTCAATCATCACATCAAATTATTGTGATTGGAGCACTATCACATGGTTGATACCATCAAATTGTTTTTTTCTCAATCATAATAGCCAACTACAACCTTCCAAATATTGTTGCTTGTATGTGTTGCCTATGGTCCCCTTATCATTATTGCCATACTATGGTTGTCAGATTACCGTAGCCCGAGTATTATCTTGAGACCATTATTGCTCGACTAAACTCTTCTAACCACCATTTTCTAGTTATGATATCTCGACCACCAAAGTCTGACTACCATTTGACTAACTATTACTCGATTTTGATTGCTGGCTAACATTGTCTTACTATTATCACTAGAATATTTTCTTCCAACAAGTGCAACTTCATGACAAACCTTTGATCACCATCGATGTTCCAACTGTCGTCACCGTATTATGACTACACAATCTCGATTATCTAACTGCTATCATCCAACTGTGGTCACTCAATCTGTCACCTGACCATGATTTCTCAACCACTACTACTCAACTATGATGTCCAAATCATCATCTCTTGATTGTGGCAATCTTCTCAATCATCATCGACTTGATGACAATCTTTTTCACACAAGTTAAAATCAAAGAATAACACTATCAAATCATCTCAAATATGTAAAAAATATTAATTCAATTTATTTGAACTCCTTCGATCGCATGTTAATATTTGGGGTTTACTAATAACTAGAAAAAAGTAAAACTTCCTAACAAATTTTGTATTACTCTTATTAGAACAAATAAGAAACTAGGCTAAAATTATGACTTCAATAAGAGAAAATTTATAATGTAAGAACATTAATAATACTTATATATAAGAAAAAAAGTAGACATCCATGCACTGAACATGTGGAGATTCTTGTTTTATATTACATAAAAAATATAATAAAATTATTTGTATGCCAAAAATCAACCATTTTTTGGTTTTATGTTTGATGTCAGCCACACAAATTTTGAATATTTTAATTTATCTCAATAATTGCATAAGACATTAAAAATAATATGCTATCTCAAAAGATAGAAATATTACTTTACGAGGAATTCAATTACTCAAAAAATTTGTTTAAAAATTGATGGGTCAGCATTTTAAACTAACAAACATTTTTCTTATCTAACCTAAAGGCTAGATAGAGCATAGACTAATTTAGGTTATTAACTTCCTATAAGGGTAAGATCCTATATTTAATTACATCTTAAGAGATAAAAATCTCTTAAGAAACTCATGATTAAGACCGCGATTATCTTCAATAATTTCAAAGTTTAATTTTCATGATTGCTTATTAGATATTTCAAATGTGAATGATCAAAGTGGAACCATTTTTATCAAAACTCAAGGGAGAAGAGGTAGGGATTGTCTAGATACTGAGAAGCTCAGTGACACTTCAATTATCCTATTGTTTAGCTTTAATGACTTGAATTTGATAGATTTAGCATTTCAGTTGATATTTTATTAGAACTTTAAGGCTTATATCATGTGATATACTACTGTAGGAAAGCCTAAGTGATGAGGACTTATGAAATACCTTAGGCTTATAAGAAGATGATAACAACTATAAAATATGCTCTTAAACCTAATGTAAATATGAGAACCAACCTACTAAGTGGTATGACATCCCCAGTACACATTCAATGGTTTCATCATTCTTGGTCATCAATGGCCTTGACTTACTTAGTCATGGGATAAATAGAGGATCCAAGGATACCTCACAGACTAAGAGAATGGACCTATTAGGCTAACATACAAGACTCAAACTCCACTCCAAGCATCAGCCTAGGATGTCACATGTTACCTAAGGCTCAGTGAGCAACATGATAGGATATATATGTGATTAAGACTTACAAATAGAATAAATATGATCAAGATTCCCAATGTATCACCTCATCATAAGATGAGGGGACAAACAAAATGATGATTTTTTCTCAACATGATATGAGAAATAATCTAAAGGGAAGAAGGAATGTGACTTCAAACTCAACTTTGCATAGCCAACTTTGCCCGAACATCTTAAATGTGGGATAAAAAAGATATTGAAGTGAGGCTTAAAAGTTGATCAATGATGATCTAGAAGGCTCAAATTTATCCTCTCTATAAGGTAGAGAAGCTAGAAGTTTGGACTTACATCTTATCTAAGCCAGGACTGTCAGTTAACCTCCTAAATGCATATGCAAAAAGGGTTGGTCATATGAAAGGTGGCAAAGGGAGATACCCTTTGGGTAAATTAAGGACACTAGTCTAAGTGCAAGCATGAGTGTATATATATTATCAATCTTAAAAGTATCATATTGTTTTATTTTTTAACTATTTTTTTATTTTCTAATTTGTCAAAGTCTTGCAAGCAATCAATATTACTCTCCTAATTGCCTTGCTTTGGTGTGTGTATGATATGAAAATAAAGTTAATCATTTGGCTCAGGAGGAGTTGACCATGCTACCGTTGGGCAGTAACTGTCACAAGTGAAAGTAGAATACAAGTATGCAAATTTCTAAGCATATATCCCACATTCACTTTAGTTCTCTTTATGAAAAAAAAATGAGTTATGCATAAAAGATCATTGTCTTAGACATATGTCATACATTTTTTATTTTATATTTTTATTATAACTTTAAAAAATAAAATACAAGTTTATGATTTCAAAACAACCCCTAAACAAGCTTACTAAATTTGAAATCTTAAATTTATTAGCATAAAGAAAAAATACATATAAAAGAAGAAAATCAATTCACGTACAAATCTCTGTCAGGTAATGATGGATGCATTTACACATAAAGAAAAAGTATAAGTGTACTTATGCCACTGGTAAGTAGCATATGTATCATCAAATACGAACAAATTTAGAATACAATGTTTAAGGAAAGAGTCATATATGCCACTTTGAAATATTTGATTCCTCACAAAAGAGTACAAAAAAGTATGCACAAGTAAATGATACAATAAAAGGGCATAAAGATGTGAACATATGTGAATGGTGATGAGTATGCAAGCAATCCAATTTGATAAATTCTCAATTCATACATATTTACATGGATAATACTTAGGTCTCCACTTTATATACATAAAACCAAAATCTTTAATACCACTCTAAAAATATGATTCATTTACTTTTTAAAGTTGGCACACAGCTTTTCTTGCATACATTAATCTCCTTATATATTTTTGATTGAATGCCTCTACAGGTTGGTCTAACAGTGGGTTAGAGACTTTGGTACAGTGGATTTTTTGAAGAGGGGTAGGTTTTATAGTTTAGGGAAATTAATGGGATGCTTTGTTTTTGGTATTGTGAGTTGTATGGTGGTATTCAATTTTTTCTTAGTTTGGACTAGGAAAATCAATGGGAAAATAGTGGGGAAATAGCCTAGGAATAGTGTTGGAGATGGCCAAGGTCAGTGGTAGGAGTTTTGGATTACTTATCTAGAGTTTCACTAAGGAATGAATGCATTTCAATAACTCCAAAATGATAGACCCAAGTTTTATTCATAGGACCAAGAAGGGTTATTGGCACTAATGATTGGTCGCTTGCTGATGTGGCACATTTCGGATAGGCACATGTTTGGTAAACCTTAGCATGAAGCCAATAGGAGACCTCCATATGGACTTCAAAGTTGGTGTAGCTTCCATGGAAAGCCACAAGTTGGTTTGGTAAGTGTAATATGAGCTTCTAGTAGTTCAAATTTTGCCAAAGAACAAGACAACACTTGTTCGGGAGGAGTACATGACTTTCTCCTATGGAAGACTGAATTTGTGTGATAGAGGAAACATTTACCACAATGCAAGAACATCTTATCTCCTTATATAAAAAAAATCATGCCTCAGCAACACCATGTTAATAAGGACGAGCAAGTTCCCAAAAGAGTGGCAAGTCACATCATATTGATCACACATAAAAATGTAAGTAACAAGGAATATAAAAGTGCCTAAAAAATAATTTTTATTCCTCAAATATAATATTTAACTGCATCAATTGGTACCATAGCTCTATAAAGTGCATGAATTGAACAATACATGGGTGTGAAGCTTATCTATGGTATTTCATTAAGTATCTTTCTTTAATTCGGGGTATTGGATGATTGTCATCTGTATCCATCAACATGTAGGCTCCACCTTCATAAAAATTCTAAATCAAGAATGTTCCTTTCCACATCAGTTTAAATTTACTGTGTTTAAATTGATTGTAAATACTAGGGTGTCTCAGAAGAAGTACGATCATTCCAATAGAAAAGATCCCGGGCCTCACCAACCTGTCATGTGCTCAAATCATGCAAGCTTAGCACATATTCAAATTTTGTTTGGCTTGTAGTCTAATCTCATCCAATTTTCATGTTCTTCTTAATGAAGGTGAGTATTATCACACATGGAGAGCTTTATATGATCTGCCACATGCAACGAAGGCAACTCAACTTCCACAGGAAGGATTGCTTCAGACCTAAATGTTAATTCACAAAGTGTAGCACTCATGAGGGTATGATGATTCATATGATACGCTCATAACCCCTTTGAAAGTTGATCATGTCACTCCTTGTTATAATAGAGAGCATTCTAATCATATTCACTAGTTCTTATCAAATTCTTTGGCTATACCATTTACCTATGGGTAATAAATAGTAAAAAATCATCAATCAATACCATGACAATGAGCCAAATGATTAATATTAGTATTTTTAAATGTAAAGCCAATGTCAGAAAAAAGTTAGTGGGTTACCCTAAAGTTTACATTATATGTTTCTTATAGAAGCAAACCACATCGTCAGCTTTCACCTCCCTTAATAGTATAACTTCTGTCAACTTAGAAAAGTAATCAATAGATACTAGGAAAAACCTATTTTCTTTGGAGGATGGAGGATCAGTATATCTTATAATATTAATATGTTAGGCCTTAAGGGGCTAAGATGCTAATGTTAGATATAAAGCCTTCATCGGTTACAACAAAATCAAGCTAAAAATTTGGCACCGATGGAACTTACTAAAGTACGCAAGGCAATCTTAAGTAGAAAAGGGCAATAATGCCCAAATCTTTAATTTTTAGTTTCATTTTATGCCCTACATAATTTCATTTATGAATAACCTTGTGTACTTTACTCAGAAACTTGTGAGCCTCTTCATCAAGATAAAAGAGTCACATTTGATTGAACAAGCATCTGTACAAAGTATCATTCATAACTGTGAATGATAAGGCTCTCCTTTGAATTTAAGTTGCCAAAGAGCAATCATCCGAGGGCTTGTATTTAGTTAAAAAGTCAATGAATTTATGCCACCAATCAAAAAATTGGTCAATAAGCACATTAAGAACCTCACATTGTGCATGTAAATGAAAAGTCATCATTTCATCTAATATTATTGGTAGCGGGACCCTTATATCTTGGATTAAAACTATCATGAGGTCTCTAGTGGGGTTAAATAATTTCTTTGCCAAATTATCCAAAGCATATGCTTTATAGTTCATCGATCATGAAATCCTAATAAGAGTCACATCAGGAATACAAGTCAATAAAGAAATTACTCAATTGTGATAACTCAAAAGTTTGGGCTTTAACACCTTATAGGAGTCATTTATTAATTTATCCCAAGCTAATAATCACCATAAATTTTTATTATCCTCACATTCATCTAAATGGAGATATATAATCCTAGGATTAGTGTTGAATATTCTGCCACATTATTTATGTATGACTTTATCAAGCTAGAAGAGTAGTGGAGGATGTCATGCTTAGGGGATACAAAGATAAATTTGATCCTCACTTTAATGTTAGGGATGTCTCCCAAGGGGTATTCCTTAAATGAAGAAACATTATCAAAATATAGCTCCCTTTTTGAGGCATCTAACTCTAGTACATGCTCGTCTAAAAAATTATCACCAAGTGGTGAATCAACCGGTATGGGGTAAGCAGCTAAGAAATCTGCCAAGACTTGAACCTTGACAACTCACTATAACACATACACAATATCAAACTTGAGAAGTATCATGGGTCATTTTCCCAAATGCCTTGCCAAAGTGAGGTGAGTCATCAAATACTGTAAGGAATTTATTCTTGATATCAAACTAAAGCAGCGAGATAACATATAATATTTCACCTTCTAAACTGTAAATATTAATGCTAATAAATGCTTCTTAATTCATGGATATTTTTATTGAGTAGGGATGAGATGGTGATTAAAATAGTATAAGGCATTATTCTTTTCCTCACCATTGGTCCAAGCTAACAGTGCACCTCGTGACTCATCCAATGTCATAGTATACAAAATCAGGGGCTTCATTAATATAGGAGCAACCAACACGGGACAGTTTAGAAAGTGATGCTTGATATAATTAAACAACTATCAAAACTTGCTATCCTAATGAAAATGGGCTCTCTTAAATAGAGAGACAAACAACTGACATGTCCTTGAGAAGTTGCATATAAATCTCCCAAGGAAGGCTAGCTTGTCTTGAAGAGAATACAACTGCATTAAACTATTAGGATGCTCCATATCCTTATTGGCCTTACTTTAGAGGTGTCTATCTCAGTACTCCTATGATGGATGATAAAGCTAAGGAATTTTTTTAAAGATACGCCAAAGGTGCACTTCATATTATTCATTTCCCCGAGGTGTTTAAAAATGACTCTCAAGTCATTTATGTGGTATTCCCCTAAACATCTTTTGATGAAAATATCATTAGTATAACACTCAACTTGCTTATGCAACAAGTCATCAAACATAAATGATAGCCTCAGCATTTTTAAGGCAAAAAGGCATAGCCTTACAGCAAAACACAATATTATGGGTGTGGAAATATGCATGCTTTTCATTTTCTAGGGCCATCTGGATTTTTTTATATTCAGATAGACAATTCGTAAATAAAAAGATAACAATAAAAAATGTTAAAAAAACATTAGCTCAAGAATAGGTAAGAAAAAATCATCGTTTAGACATGCCTCGTTTCTATCAGCAAACCTTATAAAAACTCATATCTGGCCATTTTTTCGGACATAAATGATGTTTTTAAACCATGTGAGAAAGGGTTCTTCTCGAATAAACCATGCTTCTATGAGTTTCTTGGTTTCATCAATGACTATATGTTTAATGCACGAATGCATCATAAATAAAATGGGATTTTTTTGCGGTGACAATTACATGGTTAACAACTAACCTATGCACAATTATCTCAAGGTATAAGTGACCCGACCCATAATTAAGCAAATTTTTATATTCCAAAAGATGACCAAAAATTTGACCCAATTTATATTTAGTAGTTAGTGTGAAGAAATGAAATATTATAAAGTAATATAGAGTTTTCTATAAAACTCTAGTATCAATCCCATAGGGAAGAGGTAATTCTTTGTATAGACTTTTAGTGTAAATTTTACTTAAAACAATATAAATTAATATAGAAAATATAGTAGCAAATTCTGATGTAAAGTAAAGCTACTAAATTCCTACAAGTTTTGTTTAAAACTAAATGTAAATGCAAAAAATCTAAATTATGCTAAATGTAAAAGAGTTAAATTTATGAGAAGAATCTTCCCCTTACAATGAGTTCATAATCTGTACAGGAATCAAAAGGTTTAAGGTTTTAAGTGATGTATTATGACAAATATGAGCATACTTATTCTTTACCTTCTCCCGAGAGCATAAAAAACATTGGCTATGTTAAAGTAAGTTTCTTATTTCATGGTAGTGTTGAGTACATTCTAGCCTCTCACTTCTAGATTACCCACTATGCCCTCTCTATAAGACCTGCCAGGGACTTCAGATTCTAACTCTAGACCAAATTGGTGAAGTATCTAGCCTGTCACCCTAGAAACACCAATTTTACGCCCATCAAAACTTATCTCCCTTTCTATTTGCACTCTCCTTAGATTGTGGTTGCCCTAGATTGTGGTTTGCCCTCCTCATAAGCTTAGTATGGTACTCACTAGTTGGGTGAAATCATAGCCCTCCTGGGTTATTATGTTTGCAATGGATTTTAACTTTACAAGTGGCCAGTTTGCAATGTAAATAAGGAACCAGGAAAATCCATCACAATTTTGGAAATAAAAGAAGTTCTAAACAAATTAAATCCTCCTCATGATTAATTTTTATTGTAAGGGGAAAGAAAAGGAAAACTACTTAGAATTCATGGGGATAACAAAAAAACACGATTTAAAATAAAACTCAAGTTTACAACACAAAACTTAAGCAAAAATACAAATACTTATCTCAAACTCTTCCCAACCAATCCTTTAAAGTTCTCTGACTTCCTTGACTTTAAAAGTCTCTTATAAAACTCACAACATTCTTATGATATTCACCTACTCTAATGGGGATCTAACATACTCTAAAATGACTCCACACACACACACACACACTATCTCAAACTCTTCCCAACCAATCCTTTAAAGTTCTCTGACTTCCTTGACTTTAAAAGCACACACACACACACACACACACACACACACACACACACGTGCGCACACACTATTTCATTTGGACTTCATCCCTATATGTAAATCCTTGAAAATCATCAAGGGTTGCTTCAGATGCCTCTTCAAAATTCAGTCAAATTTATTGAATAAAAGGGGTAACCGTTTCTGGCTCCTAGGCGCCAATCACATCTGAACTCTGGCGCTTAGGTGCCAGAAGTGGTGCTTAGGCACCACTGCTTCCTAAATCCATTTTGCATCCATGTTCACTTCTTTCTTATAAACTTCATTTCCTGCACCCAATACTAAAAACATGCAAAATATCTTTTATTAAAGAGCAATATCATCAAAAGTAAGCATGAAATGTATATATAAAGTAGGTAATTTTAAGACATGTCAATTCCCCCAAACTTAAATGTTACTTGTCCTCAAGTAACTCTTTTACTATGTAAAAATATGATAACTTATGGTAGTTGGTTTCACTTAAAGACTTCTATAGTTTTTGTCCAAAAAATGTGATAGTGAATGTTGACCTCACTTTTGATTGAGGTCTAGTTTTTCTTTAGTAGCTTAGGGTCTAGCCATAGGACTTTTCTGTTGACTGCTCCTAGAGAACTAGAAAAGTAACCCTCACCATTAGAAACTCTAAAATATTCTTTGCTCAACTTGAAGTTCCACATATTGGTCCTAACCTCTAGCACTTAGTAGGCGGGGCCAATATGAGGGAGCTAAAAGTGAATCCTCATAAGATTGTCTAGCCATAGGGTTGACCATGGGTGTTGGTCTGGAGCTAGTTCACTTACTTGCACTCACTTTCACTCACTTACTCATAACCTTAAACCCAAACTTGTTGACTTTGATTCATTGATATTTTGGGAGACTCATGTAGATGGTCCCCTGAACCCACTAGCCCTAGGCTAGGGTTTGGCTAAGACTAGTACGGCTAAGACTAGGGTTTGGCTAAGACTAGTACATAGAGGACCCAAATGGGGGTTCCATTGATCCATGACTCATATAGGGTGGTGGCACCTCAATTTCACAAAAATACCTAAATTTGTTCAAAAATCATTTCAGACCATTTCAAACTACCTAAATTGCCCAAAACCACCCAAAATTGCCAAAATTACTAAAATGTCCTTGGTGGCTCAAACTTTCCCAAAATCACCAAAATCATTTCAAATGTCTCTAAAAAAATTTGAACTCTTCCATTGAGCCCAATTTGAATAATTTGAACAATTTTGACAAAAAGCCCCAAATTTCCCTTAAAGACACAATTTCCCCAAATTCATCTCAAATGTCCATCAATTTAATCCCAATTTCCCCCAATTTGAATTCTCAACTCAAATTCATCATGACCAAACTCAATTAAAACCAAATTCAAGTCCAATTGACCCACAAACCAAATTCAAGTCCAATTGATCAAATTGAACCTTCAATTAGCTTTGTTCACACGTTAATTTTACCTAAAATCATAAGCCCCAATTCGGCCCAATTTGGCTATGTCTCTAAATGTCACCTAATTGAATGCCCAAACCCCAAAATTGACACCCAATTGATGTTGAGAACTCTTCATGATATTCCTCTAGACCATTTTAAACCATTAGTTTGGACTTAATCCAACTCTAGTTCAACCTAAGCCCAAGTCTAACCCAACATCCTCAAATTGACAAAATGGCAAAATTCTCCAAATTGAACCTCTAAATCAATTCAATATCACCCCAAATCTTTTTTAAACCCTTCATGAAAATCATCCAAACCAAATTTCTTAATGAATTGGGCTCAATGTCATGGCTAGCCAAACTCAAACCCAACTTTAAGCCAATTTGACTCAAATTGAACCCATGCACCAAAATTGACTAAGCCATACCCAAGTGACCAAATTAATGACATCTGATCCGCATAAAGATTACTTACTTTTTCATATCTATTTTATACTCAATTTTAATGATTTTTAATGATATTACATTTTAAAGGAAGGTATTTTGCATATTTTTGGTTTTAGGTACAAGAAATAGAATTTTAGAGAAAATCAAGCAAAAATGGTGCAATTTGAAGTAAAAACGAGCAAGAAAGAAAATTCTGACTTGGCACATCTCGATATGTCTTTCTATGCTTCATCTAATTTACATTTCTTACATGTTTTTGAATGAAATTACACTTTAAAGAAATGTTGTTTTCATGCTTATTTGGTAGGTATATATGTTAGGAGCAAAACACACCAAAACACAACTGAAACATGTTGAATCGGAGCCAAACAGAGCAAACCAGTGGAGCTGCTGCAGGGTGATGCATGATGCACTAAACTGGTGCATGATGAGCCAAAATCCATAGAACTGGCACATGATGCACCGATTTGGCGCCAGATGCACTGGAGACAACTTTTTTGGGATTAAGGCGGTTCGGGACAAGTTTTTGCTCAAATTTTCAAAGGGACACTTGTTCTAAACACCCCATGGAGTAATGCAATGCATCTAGACACTTTAGAAGGCTCTTTTATGAAGGGATATGTCTCATGAATGAATGGACATGTCTTTTGAACTCAAACGAGTTGACTTTTGGATAGAATTTTAGAGGAAATTTTGAATTCTTTTTGGAGGGAGGTAGCCTTTTATAAAACAGAGGGAGGTCTACGGCTTGAAGAAGAGTTTTGGGCGTGATTTGGTGGTGGTGGTGTGTGTGTGTGTGTAGCATGAGAGTGAGAAGAAACAATGGGAGAGAGTGAGAGAGAAAATTCAAGGGCTTGAAGATTTTCTTCAAGGATTGTAAGAGGAGAGGGAATGTGACAAATTTCTTCTTCATTACATTTCTAGGAGAGAATTGAGAGTGCTTGTAAGTGGAGAAAGGCTTGAAGAGAACTTCTATGGATTTGCATGGGAAAGATTGTGAGATAAGTTGTGTCTTTTATTTCTTTTGTATTGTAAACTTGTTTTTATTAATGAAATATATGTTTTGTCGTATCCTTCTCATGAATTATGAGTAGTCTTTTTTTATTCTTCTCCCTACTTTAAGATTTGGTTTTGTGAAGAAATGATTTTGTTTTACACAATTTTAAATGTCAATAATTTGTGATGATTCGAACTTCGATCTTCATTTACTTTTCGATCTGATCAATTGAAATATTAAAATGTGTTAAGAAACATATGTCCTGATAGGGCTCTGATTTCTAAAACATGGGAAGAACCACAATTGATTTCATGGGAGAGTATTTCATCCATGGGATTGGGTGAAAATAAATAGGGAAATATAGTTTGTTGGATGGTTTGTTGGATGTAGAAGTTTGTTGGATGTAGAATTGGAAGATTTTAAGGTGACAGATTAGAATCCTCAATTTGTTTCAGTTGATTAGAAACTAATGCAAGCATGTTAGCCCTTAAGTGAGGGGGTAGTGGGAGCTCTGGAGTGACAATCGGTGTCCTCCCAGCCTAATCACAGAATTAGAGACCAAACTCTGAATTAGTCAATGTTCTTTATAGTACTCAGAAGAGGGTAGAGAATATGATTGCTCTTGTTTGGCATAAAATAGTTTTTAAATATATTTTCAAATGATTTCAATTTCTTTACAATCCATATACTTATTGTAAAGGGGAAGGATGCTTTCTTAAATTTGAACACTTCATCACAAAATTTTGTTTAGTCTAAGTAAATTTAATTTAAAAGTTTAGCAATTAGTTCAATCAGCTTAATCTATTAACTACATTTATGTTAGCATTCATTTAACTCATTTTAACTTTTTCATCTTACTTTATTTTTTATAGTTTAAATATTGTGATTTATGTTATTATCATAAGAATTTTCATCTTCCAAATTAAGACTTTATAGTAGTATACTAAAATTAGCCTAAATAAATTCTTATTGTGCTTCTCTGTGAGATCAATACTTGAGCTTTTAAAGAAAACCCTATATTACTTGAAGCGATACGTGCACTTGCGCAGAACCAGTAGTTTGTTAACTATTTTATATATTTTATAAACATTTCAATTTTACACATTAAATACTTAATATAAATTAGGTCAAGATTTTGGCCATATTTTTTAAATCTAAATTTAAATCTAAATTACTGCGTAATAAATTACTGCGTAATTTCAGGACGGGTCAAGTTTTTGGCACTGTTATCATAGATTTAAATTGACAAAAAACACGCAGAGAAACAACACACACTAGGGTCGCATCAACACCACAGCCACCAAGAACACCCTAGTGACCAGCCTAGACCCACCTAAACCAACCAAGGTGGGCTATGGACCAATGGTTCCCTAAATTAAGGGATTTCATTTCATTTTGTGTTCTAAGCCAAAAATATCTCCACCATCATGACAAACCATTAGTGGTTAATCATAATTAACGCTCCCCTGGCTCACATGACTTCTCTGGCCACCATTCCTGGCCCTACCGGCCGGCCTAATGGTCGAAAAATGCCAAAACTGAAAGCCCCCATGCCTTAACTCAAACATAATTTCACCCATCCAGTGTGTCCAGCTCTGATTGGTATTTGGCATTTTGAAGCCCTCCACATAAGCACTTAATTGAACCCAAATTGAAGCCTTGAGCTCCACTCAAAACCCCTTTATTGAAACCACCTTCTCCATGGCCAAAAGGGAGCTAACCAAAATCCTTGGGGAAAATTTGCCAAAATCTCACCAGAGACTCTCCAAGCCTTCCTCAGCTCAAGCCAACCATTTCCCCCCTCTGTTTCTTTCTGTGAGAGTTCAATTTTGAGCTCAAAATCAGGTTGGAACCAGGACACATTTCTTCACAGCCCCACAATGAACCAAATTCCAATTAATTGTGCACACACCATCCCCACAGTGAGAAGAGTTGATTACCCACAAAAGTCCCCTCTCAAACAACCGCTAACCTAGTTCTAGACCAACACATGAAATTATTGTCAAAACCATAGCTAGACAACTCACCAAGGCTTGAGAATTCATATAAAGGTTCGTTGAACCTAATCGAAGCTACCACAACCACTGATTGAGGCCTCCCCTTTCAGACAAAGGTATTGAGTTCTAATCCTAGCCCGAGCTTCTTTTGATTCTTCATGTGTAATGGTTTGATTTCATGCTTGATAAACCATATAGATATTTTCTTCTTAAGAAGAATGCAATTTGGTTGAGTTTAGGCGAAGATCTTAAGGTTTTAGTGTGAACGGTTCTTGGGTCAAGTCATTTGGGGACGATAGCGGAGAGTCGTCCGATCGCGTGTTTATTTCATCAACGGAGGAAATCGAGCTCGACCAACCTTTGGTACCAAAAGGCGGGCAGCGTGGCAGCTGATGTGGATGGTGGCGTCAAATGGCGGAGTACCGCAAGTGAATTCGGAGCCGTCGTAAGATGAGGTGGTGCCATGTGTTTAGGTAAGAAAATATGGATTTTTTGAATTATTTTTAATGCCTGATCTTCAAAAATTCATATCTTTCTCTAGAAAAATTATAAAAATAAAATAAAATTACAATTTTACTCAGTGAACAGAGGAGAATAATGTGGACTAAAAATAAAAATTATTTTCTTACTCCCTAATTTTTAATGACTTAAATACATCTGGAGTATTTCAATTCATTATGATCAAACATTTCTCACCATGGCTTGAAATTTTGAGAGTTTGTTCTCCATGATAAAGGCTATGTCCTCTGATTTTTCCAATGTCAGAGGACATCTTATGTTAATTAAAAGATCACTTGAAAAATTATGAGAATAATTTTAGTAGGTTTCCTATGGTCAGAGAAGCTTAGGAAAAATATCATGATGGCTTGAATAATTTTGTAAATTCCTATATTTTCTTAAGTGTATATATCTTATAGTAATTTATGTAAGTTAAATACTAATAAAAAATTAACAAAATTAACTTAAGACTATGTATAAAAATCATGTGTACCAACTGTAAAAATTTAAAAATTATTTGATGAAGTTTGAGCACTAAAGTTGATTTTCTAAAAAACATTATATTTTTGTACAAAAATAATTATAATAAATTAAATACACTTGAGAAAACTATGAAAAGTAGTTTTCTGAGTTCCTTGTGATCAGGGACACTTAAGAAAAATAAAAGTTATTTTTTGAGAAAATACTTGATTTTGAGCTTTATTTTGAATTTAAAATAACTAAAATAATGAAAAAATCTCAAAAAAATTACAAAAATATTTTAAAATGTGTATAATGGTCTCTTGATCACTTGGGACTCATTAAAATATTTTTTTCTAATTTTTCCAAGTTAAAAATAAATTTTAAAACCTTAAAAATACATTTTTTAAAAATTTTTCTCATTAAAATAATTATAATAGATAAATTAAAAATCATAAAAATACAAAATTTGATTCTTTAAGTCTTCTAAACTCAAAGAAGTTTAATAAGATTATAAAAATATTTTTTATAATTAAAACATTATTTTCCATTTAAATAAATAATTGAAACTTGTTAATAATTAAATAATAATAATAATAATTTAATTCAAAAAGATCATGAAATTTTTTCTAAGTGTTTCTCTGACCTAATGGGATCTCTAGTAATTTTCTCATGAATAAAAACTTTATTTTGGATAGTTAAGTAAAATTAACTTTAAAAATACTACCTTTTAAATTTAAATAATTATTTAAATAAAATTAAAATAGATTTTGAAATCCATATTTTCTCCTCTGATGTTTTAATTGACCCATGGATAAGACACTCTAAATTCTCAAAGTCATTTAACGTTTGATTAATGAGTTATGAGGTGATGAGCCCCAAAGGTAAAGGGGTAACTTTAGATTTTGGTGCCTTAATCAAAATTTAGGGTTAACAAAGGAAAAATGGGTAATTTTGATCCAGATAAATATGTTTGGATGATTGAAATACAATGGGATTAAAAGGTAGAAACTCACTTGCCACCTTTTTCTATGATATGAACAAAAAATCTTAACTTCCCTAATCATCTTGACTTGGAAGTCAATTAAGATCAAATGATTCTTAAGTGATGGGCTTAAGATAGAAAGATGATTATTTACTTATCTTAGGCCTAAAATTGGTGATGATGTAATTTTTCAATAAGAACATATGTCACTTAAACCAAAATTTTAACCACCATCAATTTCCCCCGTTATGATTATTAAAGGCTTGGTAGTGACCTAGGCTCGATGCTCAATTGATTGGATTCAGAAGATAATATGATTGGTGATTAACATCTTTAAACACTACAATTAACATCTTTAAATACTACAAGCCTGAATTTAATTGTGGGCATTACAATCTTTTATGACTCAAACCTGCCTTAAAGGCACCCACCCACATAACTCTTAAATGAAATATCAATTGATCAATGAAGTTTCCTAGCCTTGGGATAAATAGAACATCAAGTTTCCTTGAGCAATGGGATAACCTTAGTTTAAGCTTGGATGTTTAATAAAATGAAATGATAAGTTCTAAATGAACTCAAAATGTTTTAAGAAATCTTCGAAGTGGTTCAGGGTCATGCTCCTAGCACTTTGGAATCTCTTGAATTTTTTGAAGGGCAAGTTGAACTTGCTATATTT
Organism: Phalaenopsis equestris; assembly: GCF_001263595.1. Taxonomy (NCBI): domain Eukaryota; kingdom Viridiplantae; phylum Streptophyta; class Magnoliopsida; order Asparagales; family Orchidaceae; genus Phalaenopsis; species Phalaenopsis equestris. The sequence continues at coordinate 288,368 of NW_018165360.1, forward strand.
TGTTCTTAAATCATCCACTAAGATCTTTCGAGAATCAATAGAGTCATACTTTGGGGTTTGATAGTTATACCTTCGTCTAATCCTGCAAGTTAATATCTATACAAAATTATATGCACATTGCCAGAACTAACCTTTCAGGAGGAGGAACCAGACGAACCGACATGTACGCTTTTAAATTATTGCATTTACCTTTCTGTACTTCTTATCTTGAACTTACATGTTAAACAATGTTGTCGCCCTCCATGTCAAAACCAAAACTTCTAAGATAGTCACAAAACCAAAACTATAATCAAACAAGATAAAATTTGCCTCCACAACATTCAAAATATAAGACAATTCAAAATTTAATCACAAACATCACAAACCAAAAATTGCAACTAAATTAAAAATGTCTCTATCGGATAATCGGGAATCCCTCGGAGGAGCTAAACTATGGTTACTAATAAGATTTCCCATGGTCTAAATGAAAGTATGAAACTCATTGAGTTGAGTTTAATAAATTCATTTGGACTAAGTAAATCTGAAATAAAATAGTGGTGCCGGAACGAGGGAACCGTATGATCCTAACCGGTGCCACTCTAATCAACTTAAATATCCCCCATTAAATTTAAATAACCAAGACCATAAAAAATATTTGATTTGACATCATGACTTGATGCATTAGAAAACTTAAACTTGCTACGATGAGAAGCTTAGAGCTAACATTGTGGGCAGCATGACCATCTTCAACAGCAAAACATGTCTACATCATCTAAATCATTCTCTCCTTAGAATTAAACAACTAATCCATAGGGTTTCGAGTTTATTTGCTTATGCAACATAAATTCTCAACTTAACTTTAGGCCTTCGTATAGTTCTTCTATACAATATAAGTCCTAACTCGTTTTAGGAATCTGAGGTTGTCGTTCGTCACAACCTAAATCCTCACATCTTTCAGACTATTTGTGTGATTGTATCACACCAATGTAAGCCCTAATCCATAAAATTGACAGGATGAAACATTTAAATATTTCTCCTCTAATCTGAAGCCAAACTATAAGTTAGTTTGGGAAGTCACCGAGGTTCTCCTCGGGATCTATGACATCCCTAGTTCTTCTTCCTTTGGATTCTAAAAATAAAATATTCCAAATTTGAGTCATTCCCCATTCACACCCCTTTGTCTGTTCTCGTTGAAAGGTCCTGATCCATTGATTTCTTTGAAAATAATATCCTCTAATTTTTATTGAGAGTTTTCTTAGGTGACTTCGATTATCTAAGATGTAATTAACTATAGGGGCTTGCCTTTATAGGAAATTTTTCTGAACCCAGCTTAATCCTATTTAATTTTTCATATTAAATAGGGGAACTTGTTGGCTTATAATAAAAAGGTTTTGCAGACCAAACTGATGTCATGTATTTCTTAGTTTATTTGATGAGTCTCACCCTCAAGTCTTGTGTTTATCTTTTGGAATAGATACATAGCTTGAGATGTAGTGCTCTTTCATCCAAACTATGAAAGATATGGGATTAGTTTGATTTCAATTTTTTTCTAAAATTATATATATGTGTGTGTGTGTGTGTGTGTAAATTAAATGTACCTATGAAGCAGGCGACGAGATTCTAATTCCGGCAACCAACAGCTTCCAAATGACGACCCCCCTAAAATTGTGCCGGCAGTGAAACTTTTTAGAAAAATTTTCAATAACTCAGGTTAGAACTAAAGTATAAAAATATTCAGAAATCAAGTTTAGAAATTCTGATTTCTATTCATTTCAAAAAATAATTGTAATTTATCATACTTAGAAATCTTATAAGAATTAAAAGAAAAGAATTATAAGAGAGCTCTACTAGTAAAGATACTAATACTTTTAGAATTATAAATAAGCTTAGAAATGTAAATAAGTTTCTTCCTTTAATTTGATTCAAGTGAAGCCAATTTTTAATCAAGCATCTCCTCGAGCTTGTTCTCACATATTTTTCTTTTATGCTTTTTCTTTTCTTTTCTTTTTCTTTCAACATCTTCTTAATCCTTACTTTTTTATATGAGGATTATTATATATGGATATCCTTTAATGATTTAGAACTTCATTATCCTCTTCCTAAAGTTAAAAACATATCTCACCTTTCTTTACTTAATAATGTGTATTAGTAAAAAATGATTTTTCATAAAGTGTCTAATTCATTTTTTTAAGTATAGATCTAAGATCCCAAGTGTTTGAAAAATATAATTTTTTTCTACTTTGAATAGTAAAAGCATCATCCTATATTTTCATACCAAGATATCTTACCTCTAGAACTATCCCCTTATCACTAGAATGTTTTAATTAAGTCTAATATTACACTTATAGAATAAAAAATATAGTTCTCCAAAGTTAACTCCACAAACCACAGGTTATGTTAAAATAATTTCTCTTAAAAATATAGTTTATTGAGGATAAATAAAGTTTAGTTTTATAAAATATTTTTCTCCCTCCCCCAAACTTGATTTTTAAAATACTGTAGTACATAATATACATGAAGAAAGAGAAAATTTTAAAAGTTCTAAATAGAAGAATAGTGCATATACAAGTAGTAAAGACAGGTGCTGAGCAGTTGTAAATCTAAAATCAACAGGTATAGCATAAAAAATGCAAAGCGAAAGACTACTCAAACACATAGGCAATACTACATAAATAGGAGCAAGAGTAACATAATGCAATAAAATAAGAAGTGCAACTACATCAATCCATCATAGATATATAATAGAAGTGACTAAATAGATAAAATTCACATGTAAGATCTAAAACAAAAAAATAAACTCTATCCAGTCCTCCTCCTCCTCCTCTTCCTCCTCATCATCATTATTAGAAGCATCCTCACCCTTTGACTTATGATGCTCATGTGGAAAAAATCAAGGGCAAGTAGGAAACTCAACTGAATGATCACCCTTTAAAAATCTCACTTATGACTCATCATAAGGCGCTTCATAATCACTCTTCCTCTGCAGGTGTCGTTCTACATGATCCCATCTTTCTTTCATATCTTGCAATCAACACTACAACAAGAATAAATCAGGTTGGTGTTCCACATATCTCTCACTCAGCTTGTCCAAAAACGAGGAGGTCGATCAATAGAAGTAGAGGTAGAAGGTTTAGAGGTAGAAGTAGATGGGATATCAGGGGCTCTACCTCGAGGTCTTCCATGTACATCCACACTAGCCTTTCTAATAGGCTTTAGTGGATGTAGCATCTCTTCCCAAGACTCAAACTTAACACCATATTGGCTACATAAAGTAGATATGAAAGAAGGGTAGCCCAAAACTATTGTAGTTACTCCCTTAGAGGAATGAATAATACTTTTTGTAAATCAGGGAGCCAATATTGATGGGCCTCATCAACTAAATGCAATAGTTCAGAATAGTCCTCTCTCAGGTCACCTCGTTCAAATGGTTAGAAGGAAGAATACAAGCAGAGATAAAGTAATGTCATGCCTTGGATGGGGCATTGAGTGCTGAAGAAGAAAATTTTACTTTTTGATTGTTTCTAATCTTCCAACTTCCTTATCCATTAATCAAAAATGTTATAATCTCCTAAAGCTCTCCATCAATAGTATCAAATTCAGGGTAAAAGCACTAAGTTACATTAAGTAACTAAAATATGGAATTAATATGAACAGAATTAAAATCTACATGTTTTTCTCAGACATATACCATTTCGTCAGTCTCTTTAGGGAGATTAGCATAAAATTCTTGAATTACTGAAATGACGGTAACAACAGAAAAATAACAAAAACTTTTCCAACTCCGAGCTACAATTAGACTCTCCACATAACCACCAGGAGAATGAAATGCTCACTCTTGGATAAGTTTTTATGAAACAAAATGATCACTTTAATGATCTTGGGCCTTTTTACTAACAAACTTTTTGGGATCAAAAGTGTCTTTGCCCATGCTTCTCTTGATTTTAGGAGCCATAATGCAATCTAGAAAAAATTGAATAAAAATCAAAAAATATCTATGACCTCCAATAAGTGTTTTCCAAGAAAAAAATTTTGTTCACCATGCATTTTTCACTATTTTCTCCTAGATTTTTCATTTTCACCTACTTCATAATGTGGAGAAAATACATTGTGAAAATTGAAATTTTCAAAAACAAAGTGTACCGTTTACCTAAAGATGATGAATTCCAAAAGGTTTGATCCAAAAGTCATCTCAATAAGCAAGGTAGGAGAAGCCCTAGGGTGCTAAATCATGAAAAATGGGAAAGAAAATGAAGTCCTGCGAAATAATGGCATGAACCGATCCAAAATTTGGGTTTCAGTATGTTTCAGCCGATTCAGAGCCTAAGCTCCAGCTTGGGCACTTAGGCGCCAGTGCTCAAGCATACAAATTTTGGAAATTTTTATCATTTTTAAAAGAGCACAGCAAACCAAGGTTTTCAAACCTTAATATGTTAGATTGAACAACCTTTTCGATAGTTAATTGGCTTCTTTATCTCTCTAATATTCATGTGCACAACCAATAGATTATTAAATACAACTCATTCCAATCATTCTGTCACACTAACACCAAATATTAACAACACAAGCATGGAAATATTTCATTATCATAAGCATAAGTTCAATACAAATATACATAACAATTATTCAACAAGAACAATTAAGCAAATACAAACATAATACACAAACATAATACAAAGTACTAGAGTCACCTTAAGTTCAAAGTCACCACCCCTCACATAAACACAACAAAATCATTAGATTTCACACAATCTTCCAAGTACTAATAATTGTGAATGCTATTGTCATCCACCATTTCACCCATCAGAGTTTGACGATCGAATAAGTGGTAAAAAGGAGCACGAGGAAAATCTTTTGCAACCTTCTGTCCTATCCATTGGTTATCTTGATACATCTTTACCTGGTACTCCGAGAAGCATGCCATGTGATTGAACTGTTGTCTGAATTGCCATTTTAGATGTTTATATTGGTAATAAATCTCGCTTAACTTGGAATGCAGATTCACCAACTCCTTCTCATTCTTCACAAGTTTCTTCGTCACTCTCTTCCAGGCTCAGCACAAGGAACCCATTGAAGTATGTTTGGGCTTCCTTATACATCAACTTCTTTTCATCCAACATACCATTATTCTTACTCTACATGAATTTAGAGGCAATGATCTCAAGGTAAGGATGATTTTTCCACTCCTTTCCTCCTTTAAAACTCTTAGAATTTTGAAGATGTCCTAATTCATGTCCACAAAAGTTTTAATAGAGAAGGAGGGGAAAAAAACTAAAATTTGGTGGTTTTTGGAATTTACTCGAACTGTGGTGCCTAAGCGCCAGTTTGGGCACTTAGGCGTCAGTCTCGCAGTAAAAGGGGTTCTTAGGTCCCAAGTTTGGCGTCTAAGAACCAATACCCAAAAATGCCAAAGGTCCAATTTACTCGTCCCAACCTCGTTTTAATCATCAAATAAATGTCTTATGCCTCCTTACATGTAGGACTTATTATAAACTCGACATAACGAAAATCACCAAATAAATCAATCTACATCGATAACTATGGATTGTCTCCCACAAAGCACTTTGTTTGATGGCGTTAGCTCGACATATCCAATGTTTTAATCTGGTTGACCCAACATTAAGATCTCTTCATCAAAAGGTTTGTTTACGCTAATGTAGGGTTTTGATCGATGTGCATTTACCTTAATTATTCAATTAGTTTTCGGATCTTTAATATCCACAACACCAAAGGGATAGACTTTCTTTAGAATAAATGGCTCCGACCACCTGGACTTATGTTTTTTCGGGAAATATTTTATTATATAGTAAAGCCTTTTGTCCTGACTCAAAATATTTTCTCAAAATCTTATGATCATGCAAATTTTCCATCTTTTATGTATAAATTTTCACATTCTCATAAGGTTAATTCCTTATTTCATTTAATTACAATAATCATTTCTCAATGGCGTTCCTCAAATTAAATTTAAATTCGTTAATAGTCAAACAAGCTTTATGCTCCAATTCAACTGACAAGTGACAAGCCTTTCCAAATATGAGTCTATATGGTGACATTCATATAAGAATTTTATAAGAAGTCCTATAAGCTCATAATGGAGAGTCAAGTCTAGTAGACCAAACTTTTTTTGTTAGGATTTACAATTTTTTCCAATATTTCCTTAATTTCATGATTGGATTCTTCTGCTAAATGATACAACTAAAATATATAATGTTTTAATACACAATTTTATACCTATTTTTGAGATATTATATTTTAATGAAGGGTATTTGTGTAATTTTTTTTGTAGGTACAATCGAATGGATGAAAGATGCTGAAAGGAGTGAAAAAGGGTCAAATTTGGAACAAAAATGAAGAAAGGTGCAAAAATGAACTGGGGTGCCTAAGCTCCCAAGTCTGATGCCTAAGTGTCAGAGGCTCCGCGCCTGAGCGTTAGGTACCCCGCGTTTAAGCGCCAGAAGTATTTACTTGACGATATACTTAATTTGAGCAAATTTTTTAAGAGGTGTTTGAAGCAACCCTTGGGAAAAAAATGGGAAATACCCCATGGACACAAAAATTCATTCAATTGGCTTTTGAGGATGCAACTTCTAAAAGATTCATTGAATGGAGACACCTTTTTGAAGAGACACCAAGGTATCACTTGGATTTTTATAAGAAAAGATTTAGGTTTTTCAAGAGATGATGTCAGCCACCCATCAACTTACAGCCATCATCCATCTAAGTCGTCGCCACCGTCGCCATCACCGCCGCCGCCGCCGGCCACCTTTTCTTTTTATTTTGAGTTTTAGTTTGTATTGTGAGTGAAGAAAGAGAATTTTTCAAGACATTTTGTTGAGGGGATTTGAGATAAGTGATTATCTTTGTTACTATACTTTGTTTTAATTTAGATTTCTTGTTTGTGTGTATGATTTCTACTTTTAAACTCATATATGGTTGTGTTTTCTCTATGGATTATAAGTAGTTTTCATTATCTTTTTTCTTAAAATGATAAGTGATTAAATATTTAAAGGAAATTGTGTGAAGTATTAGGCTTCAAGGTTGGAAGAAGTTATGATGATTTAAATCTTGTACTTTATTTACTTCTTGATTTCGCTAATTAAGATGTTAATACTTGTTGTGAGAACATGTTAGATCCGAGATGGTATTATCTCAGTCAAAAAATGGTTAGAATCACATATTAATTTCATGAATGAGAATGTAGTTCATGGGATTGAGTGCAAATAAATAGATAAATAAACTTTTCAAGGGTGTGAAAATAGAGGAATTTAGAGTGACAAGCTAAAGCCCCCAATTTGATTTATAGTTTTAGGTTTTGATACAAGATATTAGCTCCCAGGTGGAAGGAGAAGAGGGAACTCTAGAGTGAGAGCTAGTATCTTCCCTGCCTAGCCTGTCTTCAAGATTATTCAAACTATAGATTAACTAATATTCTTTATAGTATCTCTAGTAAGGCAAAGAATATTATTGCTCCTATTTGGCACAACACATTTAATATACTTTCACAACAAAATTACTATATTTATCACTGATTCATAATAAGGAAAAAGATATTTTATTTATATTTCTTTCATCTTGCAAGTATTTTAATTAAGTTAATTAGTTACTTTATTTTCAATTATAAAAAATTACAAAAAGAGTCAAACTCTCATTCCTATTTTAGCATCTTAAGTTTAAGTAGTAATAAATTGCTAAGTAAATTTTATTATCTAAATCTAGTTCTCACTGCGGGTTTGATATTAGGGACTTAATCAGAAAGTTCAATGTTACTTGATAACAATATGTATACTTGCGTCCCATATTGAAATATTATAATTGCATTCTTAGTTGCTTCATAGTGAAAGATTTGTCTAGCTTTTGATTTGGATCAAGTTTTTAGCTTTTTTACAAATTAAGAATAACTATTAAGGAAATTAATCATATAACCACATACATCGTATTTTACATCTATATATATAGAAAGTTGAGATAAAGTTTTTGGCGTCATTGCCGGAGAGAAATATAATAATAATTTGCAAAAATATTTTCAAAAGAAGTTTTTAGAAAACAAAACTTTTATTAAGTCTTATTTAAACTTTAAGATTTATTTTAGGAATATTATGGTCTAGTTTATATATAAAGTTCTTTGGTGGCACTAAAAAGTTGAGTTGCTCGTTGGAAGCTGTTGGCAGCCGGAATCGAAATCTTGTCGCCCGCTTCGGAAAGGCATTTTAATTTATATATATATTAGAAAAATATGAAATCAAACCGATCTCATAATTTTCATAGTTTAAATGAAAGAGCATTATACTTCAAACCCTGTAACTATCCCAAAAGATAAACACAAGACTTGAGGATGAGGCTCGATCAAATGAACTAAGAAATATATGACATTCGTTTGTTCTGCGAAATCATTTTATTTGACGGTAAATTTCTATATTTAATATGAAGAATTAAATAGGGTTTATATTAAGCTGGGTTCAGAAAAACTTCCTATAAGGGCAAGCCCCTATAGTTAATTACATCTTAGATGACCAAAGTCACCTAAGAAAACTCTCAATAAAAATCAGAAAATGTTATCTTCAAAGAGGTCAAAAGATAGGATTTTTCAATGAAATTGGACACAGAGGTGTGAAAGGGGAATGGTTCAAATTTGGAACATTTTGTTGTAGAGTCCAAGGGAGGAAGAAGTAGGGGATGTCACAAATCCTGAAGAGAACCTCGGTGACTTCCCGAGCTATCCTATGGTTTGACTTCAATTTAGAGGAGAAATTATTTCAATGTTTCATCCTGCCAATTTTTTTAATTTAGGGCTTACATTTGTGTGAAACCATCACATTTGTGTGAAAACATTTGTGTGAAACCATCACACAAATAGCCTGGAAGATGTGAGGATTTAGGTCGTGACGGACGAGAACCTCAAAATCCTAAGACGAGTTAGGGCTCAAATTGCACAGTAGAGCTATACAAAGGCCTAAAGAAAATGTTAAGGATTTATGTTGCATAAGCAAACAACCTCAAAGTCCTATGGCTTGTTGTTTAATTCTAAGGAAAGATATGTTGTTAAAAGCCTCCTATTGTTGAAGATGGTTGTGCTGCCCACAATGTTAGTTCCAAGCTTCTTGTTGTAACGAGTTTAAGTTTTCTAATGTGTCAGGTTATGATGTCGAATCAGATGTCCCTGTGGTTGCAGTTCTTTAAATATTATGAGGGCATATTAAAGTTGATTAAAACATCACCGGTTAGGATTCTGTGGTTCCCTCATTCTGATACCACGATTTTCTATTGGATTCACTTAGTCCAAATAAATTTACTAAACACAACTTAATGGGTTTCATACTTTCATTTAGATCGTGGGAAGTCTCGTTAGCAACCGTAGGTTACCTCCTCCGAGAGATTCCCGATCATCTGATAGAGACGTCTTAATTTAGTTGTAATTGTTGTTTGTGATGTTTGTGATTAAATTTTGAGTTTTCTTATATTTTTAATGTCGTGGCGGTGAATTTTATCTTAGTTGATTTTAGTTTTGGTGGCTATCCTAGCAGGTTTTTTGGTTTTCATGCAGGGTTTGTTTGACATGCAAGTTTTATAAGCATAAAAGTACAGTGCGGAAAATATAAGAAAAGATGGCACTGCAATTGTAAAAGCGTACCTGGTGAGTTTCTTTTTCCACCACCTAAAATGTCAGTACTTGCAAGATATGTAGATAACATTGCAGGAAAGTTTAAATTGCAAGAGTAGATGAAGGTTTAGTTACCAAAATACCCCAGGCTATGATTTTGTTTGATCTTGGAAGATCCTAAGGGATAATTTTAGAACAAAATATAGCAAGTCCAATTTGCGGTTCAGAATGTCCAGTAAAAAATATCCAGAAGCTTTAAAATATCCAGAAGATTTCAAAGTGTTGAGGGAATGACCCAGAACTACTTTGAGGCTCTTTTGAATTATTTCAATTTCATTTTGAACTTATAATATTGTTCCATTAATCATCTGAGGTTGAAGAGTGACTACCCCGTTGCTCAGTGAAACTTGACAATTTGATTATCCTAAGGATAGGATACTCGACCAGTCAATTGATGTTTCATTTAAGAGTTATGTGAGTGAGTGCCCTTGAGGCAAATTTAAGTCATTTAAAGATTATGGTGCCCACAATTAAAGTCAAGCTTGTAGTGTTTGTCGATGTTAATTTCCAATCATATCATTTTCTAAATCCAATTAATTGAGTTTAGACATTGAGCCTAGGCCACTACCAAGCCCTTAACAATCATAATGGGTGAAATAATGGTCATTAAATTTTTTATTTTAAGTGATGTTCATTCTTATCAAATAATCAAATCATCCTCAACTTTGGGGTTAAGAAAAGTAAATTATCATCTTCTCTAACTTAAGCCCCTTTCTTAAGAATCATTCGATCTTTAATTGACTTCCAAGTCATGAAGACTAGGAGGTTTATAATCTTGTTGACATTGTGCAAATGTGATGAGCGGGTTTCTACCTTTTAATCACATTCGGTTACAATCATCCAAACATATTCATTAAGATCAAAATTACTCATTTTACCTTGGTTAATCATAAATTTTGATTAAGGCACCAAAGTCTAAAATTACCACTTTGCCCTTGGGGCACTTCACCTCATAACTCACTAAACACAACTTAAATGACTTTGAGGGTTTAGAGTGTCATATCCATGAGGTAATTATAATGTTAGAGGAGAACATGTAGACCTCTCAAAATTTCAATTTAATTTAGATAATTATTCCAATTTAGAAAAATAAGATTTTCAAAAGTTAATTTATTTAGCTTTCCAAAATAAAGTTTTCTATTTATAGAAAAATTATTAAAGGTTTCTTAAGGTCTGAGAAACACTTAGGCAAGATTTCATGATTTTTTGAATTTAATTTTATTATTATTATTATTTAATTTGTAATCAATTTTAATTATTAAATTAAATATAAAATAATATTTTTAATCACAAAAATCTTTTTTATATTTTTAATAGACTTCTCTGAGTTCAAGAAACTCAGACAATCAAATTTTATATTTTTGTGATTTTTAATTTATTTAATTTCATTATTTTAGTGAGAAAATAGAGAAAATTCATTTTAAGCCTCAAAATTTCCTCAAAATTTCCTTTTTTTTTACTTAGAAAAATTAGGAAAAATGTCTTTAATGAGTCCCAAGTGATCAGGTAGCAATTAGGTGGGAGCAATTAGGTAAATATTTTGGTATTTTTGGGATTTAAAATTATTTTAACTATTTTAAATTCAAAATAAGGCTAAAAAATCAAGTATTTTACTAAAAATAACTTTTATTTTTCCTAAGTGCCTCTGATCATAAGGAACTCAGAAAATCATTTTTCAAAATTCTCCCAAGTGTATTTACTTTAAAATAATTATTTTTGTACAAAAATACAAGGTTTCTTAGAAATTCAACTTTAGTGCTTAGACTTAATCAAATAATAGACTTAATCAAATAATTTTATCAAATAATTTTCAAATTTTTACAGTGTGTAAATTTGGTTTTTATGAATAGTGTGGGATTGATTTTGACAATTTTTGGTAAGCATATAATTTACAAAAATTAACACAAGGTATTCACATTTAATTAAATATAGAAATTCACAAGGTAATTCAAAATATCATGATATTTTTCTTATACTTCTCTAACCACAAGAAACCTGCTAAAACTACTCTCATAATTTTTCAAGAGATATTTTGATTTATATAATTAAAATAAGCTAAAATGGCCACTTTAGCTTGAAAATTAGGGCTAGACCACTTTAGCTTGAAAATTAGGGCTAGAAGCATTGAGATGCCCTCTGACCTTGGAAAAATCAAAGAAAATCTCCTCTATGATGGGAAATAAACCATCAAAATTTCAAGTCATTGTGAAATATTTTAAGCCATGGAGAATTAAAATACCACAGAGGGTATTTCATTCATTAAAAATAATATATGTGAAAAATAATTTTTATTTTTGGTCCACATTAATATTCTCTATTCATGAGCAAGATGATATTTTTCTTTTATTTTTATGTTTTTTTCTAGAGAAAGATATGGATTTTTGAAGTTTAGGTATTAAAAATAATTCAAAAATCTCATATTTTTCTACTTATCCACGCGGCACGAACTCATCCTATGGCGGCACTAAACTCACACAGCGCGCTCTCATTCAACGTTGCAATCAACTTCAACTGCCACGTGACTCGCTGTTCATGCACCATCAGCTCGTTTAGCTTGATCTCTTCCTTTGGTTGGATACACGCTCGATCAGACGGCTCTCCGTTATCATCCCCAAGTGACCTAACCCATAAGTCGTTCACACTAAAACCTTAAGATCTTTATCTAGACTCAACCAAATAGAATGGGGTTTGTTTCTAAACCTTCATCTACTCAAGACGAACACATCTATGTGGTTAATCAAGTACAAAATCTAGTCATCACAAATGGAGAATCAAAATAAGCTCGGGCTAGGGTTAGAGCTCAATACCTTTGTCTGAGAGAGGAGGCTTCAATCAGATGGTTTTGGTAGCTTTGATTAGACCCAACAAACCTCCGGATGAAGTCTTGTGCCCTTGTGAATTATCTAGGTATGATATCGACCAAGGTGGATTTCAAGTGTTGGTCTAGAACTATGCTAGATGCTATTTTAGAGGGGGCATTTTTGGGGAATCGGGCTCTTTCACTATGGGGATGGTGTGTGAATTAATTTAAGTTTGGTGGAGTGTGGAGAGATGTACTGGTTTCAGCTGAAAGTTTGAGCTCAAAATTGGGCTTCCATAGTGGGGATCAGTGGGGAAAAATGGTGACAGTGAGCTTAGGAGTCCTTGGAGAGTGTCTGAGAGCAGTTAGACAGAGTTTCCTTAAGAATTGTAGCACACTCTTCTCTTTGGCCATAGAGGAGATGATTAAATAGAGGAGCTTAGAGGGAAGCTCAGGGCAAATTGATGGGTGCAAAGAGTTGCTTAGGTGGAGGGTTGAGGAGCTCTAAAGAGCCATTGGGATGAGGTGATCTCTATGGTTGAAATTGGGTTTGATTTAGGGGTGGTGGCTCTCATTTTTTGCATTTTCTGGCCACTAGGTCGGCTGATAGGTCCAGGGGTGGTGGTTAAGTGGTCAGGTGAGCCAGGGGGATGCTTAATTATAATTTACCCCCAATAATTTGTCATGATGACAAAGTATTTTCAAATAAGGCCCAAATATGGTTAAGATACCTTAAATCAAGGGACCATTGGTCCATAGCTCACTTGGGTGGTTTAAGGGGGTTTAGCCTGGTAACTAGGGTCCAAGTTATGGTTGTGGAAATCTTAATTTGGTGACTTTAAGGTGGCTAAGTCAATTTTTAGTGCATGGGTTCAATTTTGGTCAAATGGAATATAAGTTGGGTTTGGGTTAGGCTAGTCATGACATTGAGCTCAATTAATTGGTCAATATTATGTAGATGATTTTCATGAAGATTTTTGATGAAGGATTGAAATGATTTTGAGCTCAATTGGAAGCTCAATTTGAAGGATTTTGGGATTTTGGTCAATTTGGGCATGTTGGACTAGACTTGGGCCTATGTTGGGCTAAGGTAGGGCTAAGTCCAAATTTATGGTTGGAAATGGTCCATAGAAATGTCATGAAGATTTTTCAACATAAATTGGGTGTTAATTTTGGGATTAAGGCATTCAATTTAGTGTAATTTGGAGACATAGCCAATTTGGGGATTTTTGTATTTGGGTCAAGATTGAGTGCAATTGAGGCTTTACCAAGGCCAATTGAGAGTCATATTCGATGTGTAGGATTGTTATGAAGAGTTTAGAATTAAAATTGGGGTAAATCAAGTAGGCTATGGGTTTAAATTAGGTAAGATTAGGTCATAGGACCAAATTTGGGGGTTTGACTTAGATCAAAATTGAGCTCAAAGAATAGGCTGATTAGGCTTAGATTTGGTTTACATTAGTCATTTGAAAGGTAAATTTAAGTTTAGAATTGAAATTGAGGGGAATTGGTCCCAAATTGATGGACATTTGAGATGAATTTGGGAAAATTGAGCCTTCAAAGGCAATTTGGGGGTTTTGGTCAAAATGATCAAATTGGCAAAATTGGATTTAATTATGGAGTCTAAATTGGTTTTGGATACATTTGGAGTGGTTTTGGATGTTTTGGGATAGGTTGGGGGGGGTTTGGGGTGCCAAGGGTATTTTTGTAATTTTGGCAAATTTTGGGGGTATTTTGGTGATTTTGGAATTTTTAGGTAATTTGGGTAATTTCGAATGGTTTGAAATAATTTTTTGAACCAATTTGGGTATTTTTGGTGAATTTGAGGATTTTGACCAAATTTAGGGTCACAAGGGTATTTAGGTAATGTGGGTGGATTTAGGGGCAATAGACCAAGTTGGATATTTTGGTAAAATTGGGGTACCAACCATCCTATATGAGCTATGGACCAATGGAATCCTCATTTGGGACCTCTATGTACTGGTCTTAGCCAAACCCTAGCCAAACCCTAGCCTATCTTAGCCAAACCCTAGCCTAGGGTTGATGGGACCATCTACATGAGTTTCCTAAAGGATCAAGGGATCAAAGTCACAATTTGGGTTTTAGGATTGTGAGTGGATATAGGTGATAGTGAATGTAAGTGAGTGAAATGTAAGTGAGTGAACTAGTGAACTAGCTCCAGACCAACACCCAGGGTCAACCCTAAGGTTAAAAAGTTCTATGGGGACTTTCCTTGAGCTCTCCCATAGTGACCCCACCTACTAAGTGCTAGAGGTTAGGACCAATACGTGGAACTTCAAGTTGAGCAAGGAAGAGTTTGGAGTTTCAAATGGTGAGGGTTCCTTTTCTAGTTTTCTAGGAATAGTCAATAGGAAAGTCTTATGGCTAGACCCTATGCTACTAAAGAGGGAAAGCTAAACCTCAACCAAAAGTGAGGTCAACATTCTTGTTTGTGTGTTTTTAATTTTCGTGTCATTTTATTTTATGTGTTTTATAGTAATGTATACGTAGTTCAGGTTCCACAGGACTTGTGTCTTGCGATTCTGAACTAGAAAGAACTATCAGAAAAATTTAAAAATTAAAAATTACTGAATTAAAAATTACAATGACAAATCAAAACAATCAAAATGTTTAAGAGTTTAGACCTTTAAGAGATTATAAGAGTTTAGACCTTTAAGAGAGAGTTTAGACCTTTAAGAGATTATGCAAACCCTACGGTGGATGAACTTCATCGTAGTATTCAAAAACTCACTGTAACAGCTAATTCATTTGAGCTTAAACCTGTTATTATCCAAATGGTATCAAATAGTCAGTTTGGGGAGCACCAACTGAAGATCCAACTTTACATCATGCCAATTTTCTAGAATTATGTGTTGCATTTAAATATGATGGTGTATCAGATGATGCTATAAGAATTAGATTATTTCCTTTCTCACTAAGGGATAAGGCTAAGTAATGGTTACATTGGTCATCACTTGGATCTATCAGAACTTAGAGTGATTTAGCACAAAAATTCCTTGCTAAATATTTTCCGCTATCAAAAACTGCGAAGCTTAGAAATAATATTACATCTTTTTGTCAGTTTGAAGGGGAATCTATTTATGAAGCATGAGAACGATTTAAAGAACTCTTACGAAAGTGTCCACACCATGTTATACCAGATTGCTTAATATTCAAACTTTTTATAATGGATTAACTGGATTTCTTAGATTTATTATCGATGTTGTTGCTGATGATTCATTTAAGTTAAAACCATTTCATGACGTTTATGCTTTAATTGAAGAGATGATTAAATTTCAATTGCCTTCTGAAAGTGTAAATCTTAAGAAAGTAGCCAATATTCATGAAACTAATGCTTTTGTCATGCTAGTAATCAAGTTACAGCAATTTCAAGGAAGTTAGACCAATTTGGAATAAATTTTTCTCAACCAATTCCTATGATTGAAGAGAATTCATTAGGGAAAATGTTAGATTCTCAAGCATCATTAGAAACTTTGAATATCATAAATAATAAGCAGAATAGCACATATTCAAATTATTATAACCCAGATTAGAAGAACCATCCCAACTTCAGTTGGAATAATACAACGGGTGGTAATAATCAACAATGGGGGAAAAATTAAGTAAACCCATTAGGAAATTGAAACAACCAAGGGAATAGTAATTATTGACCTACTTATCCTCCAGGTTTTAACAGTAATCCATAATTTAAGGAGAAGAAGTTGTCTATAGATGAAGTGGTGTTACAAATGGGAAATCAGTTACAGATTCAAGGAGCTGCAATTTGAAATACTAAGAATCACTTGGTACAAATGAAAAATTTATTAAGTAATAAATCCTAATAAACACTTCCTAGTAATACAAAAATAAATCTGAAAGACCAGAACAAAGAGCAAGTAAAAGCCGTTCAACTAAGAAGTGGAAGAGAATTGGAAGGTAATTGGAAGGTAGAGTTGAGAATTGGAAGGTAGAGTTAAAAAACAAACTGATGTAGAGAGAGAAAAGATTGAAGAGCCAAAAGAGGACACTCAAAAAGGTTTAGAGAGACCTATTTCTCCACTTAAAGTTGATTTGGAAAAACCACCACCTACATTTCCTCAGAGGCTTCGACAACAAAAGTTGGATAAGCAATTTTCAAAATTTCTAGAAATTTTAAAGAAGCTTACAATTAATATTCAATTTGATGAAGCTCTATAATAAATGTCAAGCTATGTGAAGTTTATGAAGGATATTTTTAATAGGAAAAGGAAGTTTAAAGATAATGAGACTGTTACACTTAGTGAGGAGTGTAGTGCTACAATTCAAAAAAAAGCTTCATGAAAAGCTTAAAGATCCTGGTAGCATCACAATTCCTTGTGCAATAGGAGACAAATTTTATGGGAAGCTTTATGTGATTCAGGCGCAAGCATTAACGTTATGTCATTATCAATATTTAAAAGATTGAGAATAAGAGAAATAACTCCTACTACTGTAACTCTGTAATTAGCAGATCATTCAATAACATATCTTAAAATAGTTATAGAAGATTTCCTAATGAAAGTGGATCAATTTATCTTTATTATTGATTTTATTGTGCTAGATATGGAGGAAGATAAGGAGATACATATCATTTTGGGGAGAACTTTCCTAGCCACAGGAAGAGCAATGATAGATGTTCAGAAAGGAGAATTAACTATTCTTGTCAATGATCAAACTGATACATTTAACATTTCCAAATCAATGAAGTACCCTATAAAAGGTAAAGATGATGAATGTTGTAGAATGGATGTGAGAAATACTTAAGTGAATGAAGTGAATGTCATTTCAAAATAACTTATGAAGAGAAATATGAGATGAAAGACTTGGAACACTGTTGACCTCACTTTTGGTTGAGGTTTAGTTTTCCCCCTTTAGTAGCCTAAGGTCTAGCCAAAGGATTTTCCTATTGACTATTCTATTGACTATTCTCTATTCCTAGAAAACTAGAAAAAGAACCCTCACCATTAGAAATTTTACACTCTTCTTTGCTCAACTTGAAGCTCCACATATTGGTCCTAACCTATATAGTACTTAGTAGGTCGGATCAGTATGGGTGAGTTACCCTTAGGACTGCTGGACCTTAGGGTTGACCCTGGGTGTTGGTCTAGGGCTAAGGCACTCACTTTCAATTACTTAAACTTACAATCACTCACTATCCTAAACCTAAACTTCTAGGCTTTGGTCCCTTGATACTTTTGGGAGACTCCTGTAGATGGTTCCCTAAACCCATTAGCCCTGGGCTAGGGTTTAGCTAACACCACTACATAGAGGATCCAAAATGGAGTTTCCATTGGTCCATGGCTTATTAATGGTGGGGGGTGGGCCAACTCTACCAAGACACCCAACCTAGCCTTTTGCCCCTAAATTCCACAAGCTACCTAGATACCTTTGGGACCCCAAATTTGGCAAAAATTTCCAAATCAAGCAAAAATACCTAATTTGATTCAAAAATCATTTTAAACACCTTGAAAACACCCAAACTACCCAAAAATCACCAAAATTGGTCGAATTACCGAAATACCTCACCATAGCCCAAAATTCCAAAAATTCCCAGAAAATCTCAATAAATCCCAAATATTTCCAATTTCATTTTTTACAACTACCACATGACCCGATTTGGCCAATTTGACCATCTTTAACCAAAACCCCCAAATTTGCCTTTAAGGGGCCAAATTTCCCTAAATTCAACTCAAATATCCATCAATTTGATCTCAATTGACCCTAATTCCAATCCTAAACTCAAATTAACTTTTGATATGGACAAACTAAATCAAATACAAGCTTAATTGGCCCATGATTTGAGCTCAATTTTGATTTAGGTCAAAACTCCAATTTTGACCATATGACCTAATCTCACCAAATTGAACCCATATCCTAGTCAATTAGCCCAAATTAATGTTGAAAAATCTTTATAACATTCTTATACATCAAAATAAACCATCAATTGGCCTTGGTGAAGCCTCAAATCCATTTGATTTTGGCTGAAATCCAAAATTCTCAAATTTAGCCCCAAATTGGCTAAGTCCACAAATTTCACCCAATTGATATCCTTAACCTCTAAATTGGCATCCAATTCATGTTGAAAACTCTTCATGGGGTCCTTATTGACCATTTACAACAATTAATTTGGACTTAACCCAAGGCTAACCCAAGCTAGACCCAAACCTAGCCCAACATGACCAAATTGACTAAAATTCAAAATTTCCTCAAATCGACCCTTCGATTGAGCTCAAAACCACTTCCATCCTTCACCAAAGTTGTTCCTTATGATCATCTACACCAAATGAAACATTTATTTGGGCTAATTTACATGGCTAGCCTAGTCCAAACCCAAGACTTGGTCATTTGCACCCACTTGGACCCCAAATTGAAATATTATAACTACATTCTTATTTGCTTCATAGTGAAAGATTTACCTAACTTTTGTTTTGGATCAAGTTTTTGGCTTTTTTGTAAATTAAGAATAGCTATTAATGAACTTAATCATATAAATACATACATCACATTTTACATCTATATATATAGAAAGTCGGGATCACTAAACCACTGGTCTCTGTGTAATAAGTTGTGGTAACTTAATATTTAATTCCATATTTCCTTGTTAATTTTTCAACATTATAGTATTTAAAATGACTTCTCCCATAAGTAATGATCACTCGTGGTATTCCATATTTGGTGAATATTTCTCTTTATTAAGTTTGCAGCTCTCTGAGAATCACATTGGGGTAAATCAACAGTTTCAATCCATTTAGAAACATAATCCACAACTAATAAAATGTGTAGGTTTTCAGAAAATGGTACAAATGGTCCCATAAAATCTAAACCCCATACATAAAAAATTTTAACTTCAAAAGTAAAATATAGGGTCATTTTATCTCTCTTAGAAATATTGTATATTATCTGATACCTATCAGAAGTTTTCACATAAGTGTTAACATCCCTAAATAATGTAGGCCAATGGAATCCTAATTGTAAAATTTTAAATGTAGTTTTATCCACTCTAAAATGTCCCCCAAAATAAGATATGTGACTTATTTGCAAAATTTCCTAGATTTCTTTAATTTGTACACATCTTCAGATGACCAAGTCCTTGCATTCTTTATATAAATAAGGGTCATCACAAAAGTAAAATCTTATATCATAAATAAAATTTTTCTTCTGGTGGCTCGTTAATCCATAGGGTAAAATATTACTAACTAAATAGTTAACTATACCAGCATACCATAGAATATGCCACTCAGCAACAACATGAAGTAGTTCATCAGAGAAAATTTTATTTATTTCATCATCAAAGTTTTCATAATTTTCTTGTTCAAGTCTCGACAAATGATCAGCAATTTGATTATCACTACCTGAAAATCAAACTCCTGCATTTTATATAATTAATCATGATTTGCATCCTTCTTCAACATCAAGTATTTAATAGCAAAATGATTAGTATGTACAATGCATTTAGCTCCAATAAGATAAGGGTTAAATTTATTAAAAGCATATACTATTACCAATAACTCCTTTTTAGTAGTAGTGTAATTAGTTTGTGCTTTATTAAGTGTTTATCTAGCATAATATATAACTTTAAAAACCTTATCATATTTTTGCTCTAATATAGGTCCAATAGCATAATCACGTGCATCGCACATTAATTTAAATGATTTCTCCCAGTTAGGTGAAATAATAATAGGTGCAGGGATTAATTTTTTTTTTAATGATTTCAAGGCATTGAGGCATTCCTCATTTAAATCAAATGTCATTTATTTTTCTAAAAGATGACAAAGAGGCTTAGAAATTTTTAAAAAGTCTTTAATATACCGTCTGTAGAACCCAACATATCCTAGAGAACTTCTAATTCCTCTCATTGACGTAGGAGGTGGTAATTCAGCAATAACTTGAATTTTTGTTGCACCTACTTCCATGCGATTTTTAAAAATCTTATTTTTTAACACAATTCATCCTGCGACCAGTTGAGAACAAAATTTGTTTCTTCACAGTATTTATGAACCTTGGCTAAATGATCTAAACATGAATCAAAAGAGATTTTACATACAGAGAAATCATCCATAAAAACATTTTTTCCTTTCTCAATTACGTCGCAGAAAATAGACATCATGCACATTTGAAAAGTTGCAGGTGTATTACCTCACGGTCGAAGCCCTAAGGCACGCTACAGACACCTCCCTTATATGCTAGGCTTGGTCGCCTCCTTCTGTTGCCACCGGCTACTTTGTCGGCTTTCTTTCTCTTGCGGCTAGCAAATTGAGCTGACGACAACCTCATTGTCTCTCCCATGCTGGAGCTCTGACCATTAGCGAGATGGCGACGACTTCATAGCGTGTAGAAGCCCGTACAATCCCTCTTAAAAAAGGTACATTTTGGTTATATTTTCATATGCAAAAATCAATTATTTTTGGGTACTTTGCATACCTCATTGGCTCTCATTCCTGCCTGCTTTTCCTATGTATTATTACGAGATTCCTTGGAAAGTACATTGGCAAACGGACCCTACACTGGCGGCTCGACGCGTGAGCTCTCCTTCAACATAAAGAGGATGCGTCCACAATCATCATGGTGGTGACATTTTCCTTATTTCTTAGCTGACCCTAGTTTTATTTTAGTCTAAGTGCATGGATTCGATTACCCACGCGAGGTAGAGGTGCTAGATGATGTGTGTTGACCAGTCAAGCCACCTATGTGATGGATCATTTATTTTCCTAAAGAGAGTAGTAGGGTAGGAATCTCATGCTTTGACCACTTCTATTCAAATCTGAGTGACCCCCCCTCCTGTTTTGTGAACTTTTTGCCTTGATCCCCGTGGGTTAGAATCTCAATTTCCCATGAATTTGGTGATCATAATCTTCCTTGGAGGGATTAATTGAGTTCGATCTTAGAGGACAGGAAAAGCTTTTTAGTTAGTTCATCCTATAAGTTCGTGGGTGTCCGTAGAGCACGAAACGCTTTGTAGCTAATCCGCCCTACGAATGGTGGAGAGTTTTCCCTATGAGAAATCGGAGGGGGAAGCCCTCCACATTGTCATTCCAAATTCAAAGGCGGTGATGCCGCCAATTCAATTTAGGATGAGCTCGATGCACCATCGAGTGTTTGGGTTGCATTGCATATATATGTTTTCTATTGCATTTTTTTTGCATGTGATCATATTACATAACATATGCACAATCACGTGAGCATTTCAGGTTGATCAGCCACCCTAGACCGATCTGTGATCCTCCTTTGGGCTCGATCAGCTGTTTTGAGCCGATCACAAATCCTTTTTGGTCAGATTGGTTACCTCAAACTGATCCACCCTCTTCTTCGGTCCAACTGGCCACTGATCCCAAAACTGCTTATATGCAACAGTATAACAGTGACTTTAATTATAGTTTTCACTTATATTTCCTTATTTTACAACAATGTCAAAAATTTGATCTTGAAGAAAATAAGAATTTAACTTTTCAATTTATATATTTATTGGGATACTACGCAAGTATACGTATCGTTATCAAGTAATATAGGACTTTTTTATTAAGACCTGAATATCGAACCCACAAGGAGAATACACAATATGCACTTCTGAACAATAACTTTCTATTCTAAAAATTCAATTACTTGAACTATAAATATTTTTGCAGTATTAAAATTCAAATCTTTTTGGTATTTTTGATATATTAATAGAACAGTGACCATTTCAAAAGATAACTTGAGTTTATGTAAAAGAAAAGTACTAATTTTGAAAAATATTTTTCTCCTTATCATAAATCAGTAATAAGTATAGGAATTCTGTTGTGAAAGTATGCAAATTGTGTTGTGTCAAATAGGAGCAATTATATTATTTACCCATACTAGAGATGTTATAAAGAACATTGGCAAATTTAAAGTTTGAATAGTTCTGAAGACCGGCTAGGCAGGGAAGATACCAGCTCTCACTCTAGAGTTCCCTTTATTCCCTCCACCTAGGGGCTAACATCTCATATCAGAAACTAAAATAATAAATCAAGTTGGTGGGCTTTAACCTGTCACTTTAAAGTCCTCTAACTCTATACCCTTCAATGATTATTTCCTTATTTATTTGCACTAAATCATATGAATTACATTTTCATTCATACAACCTCATGTGATTCTTTCCAATTGTTGACTGAGACAATACCAGCCCGGTTCTTACATGTTCTCACAATAAATTTTAACATCTGGATTGGCCAAAAAGTTCATTGATTTAAATCATCACAACTTCTTCCAACATTAAAGATCAATACTCTCCACAACCTCCATCCAAACTTTAATTACTTATCATTTTAAGGAGAAAGATAAAGAAACTATTCATAATTCATGGAGAAAATAAAACCACACTTCAGTTTAAAAGTAGAAATCATTGTCAAACCAACAAAATGTCTCGATTAAAATCAAAAGTAGTTTAGAATAAAAGATAAAAACTTATCTCAAATCCTCCACCAAACTCTTGAAGTTCTTTTAAATCTCTTCTCTTTTACAACACTCTCAACTCTCAAAATAAAACTCTCTCAACTCAAAATAAAACTAAAAACAAAAGGAAAAAGGTAAATTTTGTGGTGTCTGATCTCTCCATAAGATTCTCCATGATCTTCTTCTCTGGACACTAGCACTCTCTCCCTCTTCAAGCACCCACTTCAAATGTAAAATCTTCCTTCTTTTATAAATCTCCAAAAGGTGCCTTGAAAACTCTTCAAAATGTGTCCACATTCGATGAATTCTCCAAAGGATGCCTCCTTTCACAAATCTTTTAATAATATTTTTGTTTTTAGTGGTCATAACCACCCTCTTAAGCCAATAGGTGCCTCAAATACCTCTTCAAATTTTGGCTAAATGAAGAAAATCGCCAAATAATTGCCTCTAGCGCTTAAGCGCGGGGCTTCTGACGCTTAGGCACGGCCTTCTCTGTTTAAGTGGCGCTTAAGCGCCAGATCTGGCGCTTAGGTGCCAAAACACTTTAGCACAATTTTCCCCTCTTTGCTCCAAATTTGATCCTTTTTCTCTCATTTTAGCCTTTTTCATGGTTTTACTTGTACCTGAAAGAAAAACACATAAATACCTTTCATTAAAGCGCAATATCTCAAAAATAGGTATAAAAATGTGTCTAAAAACACTATATATTTTAAGTATATCAAAACCCCCCAAACCTAAAATGTTACTTGTCCTCAAGTAACACTTCAATCTTTAAAAACTAAATAAGTATCATATGTATATGAGTTTCTTTAGGAGTTACTAAAATTTAGATTTAGAAATATAGTAGTCCAATTTAAAAAATTTAATTAGTAATGAGACCAACTTAAAGTTTAGAAATTTTTAATGTTAAGAAAGATGAAAATATGAGTTCATATCTAATTCAAAAATAATGTAGATTCTCCAAATTTAGAATTTAGTCCTTTTAATATCTCCACATAGAAATTTTTATTAAGAATAATTTTACTTACTACATTATATCCTTAAGATTAAGAGTTTCTCAAGTCTTATACTTTAAGAAGATCAAATGTGGAATCAATTTTTGATTAGGCACTAATCCTCAAGCTTCTCCTCCCTTTTCTCTTTTTTTTCTTTTTCTTTTTCTTTTTCAGGCAAGGATTACTATATCTGGATAGGTCTTTAATGGTTTTGAATTCCACTTCTTCTTCCCTAAAGCAAAGTGTTGATATAAATCTTTTACTTATAAATATAATAATAGCTTTGAAAATTATTTTTAATAAAAGATATTTAAGTATTAAAAATAAAAGTCTAAATTTTTAAATTTTTTAAAAATACAATTTTTTTACTAAAAATAGTTACACTATATTTAGCATTTTCTATACTAAAAACTTTTAACTTAAAGTTTTTCTTCATTACTTAAAATTTTAACTAAATTCTCTTACTCATTACTAAAATCAAATTTTACTTCACTAATATAACTTCATATACATGATCATTTTTGTTTTCAAATCAAATTCACTTGTAGCACATTTGAGAACAAATAAAATTCAAGTTTTGAAAATATTTTTCATGCCCACAAACTTAAATTTTTTTAACAGATTAAACAGTTTAGCAGCAAATATATATAAGCAGGAATAAAAATAAAAATAACATGCTTACAGGAATTTTTATATCCTAAGTATACAAGTATAAAACTAAAAACAAGAGTAAAATCAATTTAATTTTCTATCATTTTCATTTTAATTTAACATGTAGAGATTCAGTAGACTTCTAGGTAGTGGGTACAAACATAAAAGCAAGTTAATACACTAACTTTGAGTTCACAGTCTCAACATAAAAATAAACAAACTAACAAGATAAAAGAAAAGTACAGGGTAGCAGTTTCTGAATTTCAAATTTAAGATCAACGCTAGCAAGATTTTCAACTTTACAAAAGACATAGAATTAAGTTAAGTCCTAAATTAATTAAATCACAGTACTAAGCACATTAACATATACTACCCTAGCATTTTAAAATAAAGTACTAAAAAAGCACAACATCACAATACAATTAAAAATAAAAATTTCACACATGACAATGTTTAAACAAGCACACAAACATACATGTCTCAAGTCCAAAACATAAAAACACATCACTTCACAAATCTCACTTAAACATAAAAGTCCAAACCACATCACATAGTTCAAATCAACACACAGATGCAAATGTAGCAAGCCCAGACCACATAGTTCATATCATATTACAATCATAAAAATAAATCTATCAGTTCTACTCCTCATCCTCTGAATCAACGCTATCCCAAACTTTTGCAGACTCTTAATCAAGATATATAGGATATGGAGGAAATTGCACTCCCTGGTTACCCCTAATGAGGCTCTCCAAAGATGAGTGAAAATTCTCTTCATAATCACTTTTTCCCTTATTATACCTATCAGTATGATCTGCAAAACGCTCTAAATTTTGTACCTTATCAGCAATATAGTTAATATTATCCATCATCCTTTGTAATAATTGATCTTGGGTCTCAGTAGGCTCACCTCTAGAAGTAGAAGCATGTGAGGTAGTTGGTCTAGATGTAGATGTAGAAGCAGTAGAGGTAGAAGCAGTAGAAGTCTCTATTCCATAACTCCTAGAAAATCCTCCTCTCCGGCCAAAAATAGAATGTTCAGAATAAGTCTTCACATTCACCTTTGTGATGGGCTTTAAAGGCAACAGTACTCCCTCCCAGCTATCATATTTTACTCCAGCCTGCTCACATAAAGAAAAGATCAAGGAAGCAAATCTCAGACCTGCAGTAGTAATGGCAGTGGCAGAAGTGATGATAGTCTGATATATCAAAGCTCCAATGTTGATGAGCTTTCCTTCCTAGAAACAATAATTTAACGTTGTGCTCTCTCTAGTAATTTCACTGAGATGATTTGTTGGTAGCAGATGAGCAGAAATAAAATAGTGGCATACCTTCGAAGGTGCACTTAACTTTGACGTGGGGAAATTGACTCTCATTTCATTAGTGATTTTTCAAATTCCTCTTCCAACAGTCAAATAAGAAGTAATCTCATCTAGCTCTGTCTCAGTCAGACTATAATTTGCATGAAAACATAAAGTATCTAGTGGCAAATGGTAGAACAAATGGTATGGTGGCAAATGGTAGAACAAATTAATTACCTCAGGTGAAAAAGGTACCAACTTTCCTCGAACCATGACTCTATCTTCTTCAGCCTTAGGGAAATTAGCATAGAACTCCCTAACAACATAAATAACTACAACAGCAGAAAAATAACAGAATCATTCCCACTGTCGGCGAATGATCAAATCTTCAACAGATTCACATGGATTCTTAAAACAATGCTCATAGATAAGCTTTCGTGATTGCAACGCATCACTATACCTATCTTGAGCCTTCGAACTAACACGAACTAACAAATTAAAAGGGCTCTTTCCTTTACTCCTCTTCATTCATGGTATCATTCTACAATTTTATAAAATTCCAAAAATTATCATTCTACACATGGTATCATTCTACAATTTTATAAAATTCCAAAAATAACTTAAAAAATCAAGTCTAAACTACTAAACTAAACTTTTAAAAGCATAAACTACACTTCCTATGCAATTTCCATAGATTTTTTCTCATTTTTCACCATGAATAGTGAATTTTTGAATTTATCCAGAGGTTGAAGGTGACGGGAGGATAAAAATGGCGATTTTTTGCTCAAATTTTCACTTTTAACCATTCGCGAACTGGTTTTCATGAACCGGTGCTTAAGTGTGGATAAGTGGCACTTAAGCGCCTGCCTCTCGGGTTAGTTCGCGCTTAAGCGCAAGATGTAGAGCTTAGGCGCCAGTACACAATTTTTGAGATTTTTAAATTTAAGTAAAATGCAATATTTGCCTAAGTATACCACCCCTAAATGGTGCCATAACACTTAAATGATTATTTTCATCTCCTATAAATATCCTCTCTCTTAAAATTCTCTTTATAACTCAATTCAATTCAAGACTAAAAATAACACAAGTTTTCACACAAACAAACATATATATTCATTCACAAACAATAAAAAGTACATGTAACACTTAATTCTCACTCCAAATAGTCTCGGATGAGAAAATTTTCTAAATACAAACACCTAACAAACATACACAATTAAACTCATAAAAAGTCATAAACACTAAAAACAAACACTAACATCTCCAAACAAACAAACTCAAACATAGAACTTAATTCCACTCTTCATTTGATGGGACAAATTTCAGTCTTTTATTAATCTCTCCTGGGACATTTGGAATATAAAATTGATAAAACGGACGGTAGTGACGTGCACTGATACTATCTTCTACAATCTATTTCTGCTTAAGAAACATCTCCTTATTTGCTTCGTCTATATAACTTGTATGACTAAATTGCATTTTCAATTGTCATCCAATATGCTCAATATGTGCATGAATCTCAATTACCTTGGTCTCAATTACCTTGGTCTCAAGTACAATTACCTTGGTCTCAAGTAAAGCCATGGTAGTCTCAATTTCATTGATCTTTTCTGATTTTCCTTCGATACTAACGGCTAAGAAATTGTTATACATCTCTTGTACACTTTGACTAATGAATCTCTTCCTTCTTCTTCAAATCCATTCTTCTTCAATTCCTTCTTCTTCAAATCCATCTCCCATGAAGTCATTTTCTCTAAATCTCTGTTTCACTTAAACTTTTAGGGCTGAAAATGATATGGGGTGAAATTCCTTCACAAAACCCTTTTTATTTATAGGCTTAAATCCTTCAAATAACTTCTAGGCACATCTAGAAACTGCCTTGACACATTTTTACAAACTAATTGGCGGTTAAACCTTCTAGAATCTTAATTTTGCACATGTGTTTTTAACTGCCAAGCTTAAGCGTCGAATATTGGCGCTTAAGCGCCAGTGCGCATTTTTTGCACCAGTCAACTTATCGCCCAAATTCTCATTCTAACATGTCTAGATCACTAAATAAAGTCTTAAAATCAATACTAACACATAATAGCTCAAAAACTTAATCACACACAAATGACAATCAAAGATAAACAGACTAATAACTATGGGTTGCCTCCCACAAAGTGCTTGGTTTAACGTCGTCAGCCAGACGTAACCAATGCTTATTCTGATTGACCCAACATCATTCCTTCATAAAATTTATGTTGATCCCCTATAAAATAAGGTTTCAGTTTATGACCATTCACTTAAAACACTTTATCAGTCTTATGATCTTTAATATCCACAGCTTCGTAAGGATAAAGTTTCATCACGACAAATAAGCCCATCCACCTGGACTTAAGTTTGCCTGGAAATAATCTTAACCTTGCTTTATATAGAAAAATTTGTTGTTTTGGCTGAAAATTTTTTGTAAGAATCATTTGATCATGCCACTTCTTCACTTTTCTTTATAAATCTTAGCACTTTCATAAGATTCATTCTTTATCTCTTCAAGCTCATTTAATTGCAATACTCTTTTCTCACCAGCATCTTTCAAATTATAATTGAACTCTTTAATTGCCCAATATGCTTTATGCTCAAGTTCAACTGCTAAGTGACAAGCTTTCCCAAATATTAGCCTATATGGGGACATTCCTATAGAAGTTTTATATGCAATCTTATAAGCCCATAAAGCATAATCAAGTTTGACTGACCAATCCATTTTTGTTGGATTTACAATTTTTTCCATAATTCTTTTAATTTCTTGATTGGATAGTTCAACCAACCCACTTGTCTCAGGATGTTAAGTAGTAGCAATCCTATATGATATTTCTTTAATAACTTCTCCATTATGGCATTTCTGAAATGACTTCCCCCATTTGATAACTCTCGGCATCCCAAATCTACAAAATAAGTTCGTTTTCAAAAATTTTGCAACACTTTAAGCATCACATCAAAGTAAAGCAACATCTTCTATCCATTTGGATACATAGTCCACTGCTAACAGAATATATATATTTTTGAAAGATAGTATAAATGGTCTCATGAAATCTAATCCCCAAACATCAAATATTTCAACTTCTAACATATAATTTAGGGGCATCTCATTTCTCCTAGAAATAATGCTTACACGTTGACATCTATCACAAGTTTTAAAATAAGCATTAACATCTCTAAAAATCGTAGGCCAATATAATTCAGATTGTAAAATTTTGTATGTTGTTTTATCAACACCAAAATGTCCCCCAAAATCAGAATTATGACATTTTTTGGATAATTTCATAAGTTTCTTCTAATGGTACACATCTTTGAATAATCAGATCCTTTTCTTATTTCTATAAAAATGGGTCATCCCAAAAATAAGTCTTAGCTTCAGAAATAAATTTCTTCTTCTGTTGGTATGTCATTCCATATGGTATAATAACACTAACAAGAAAGTTCAGAATGTCGGCATACCACGGAACACGCCACTCATTAATAGTGAACATTTTTTCATCTGGAAATGTTCATTAATTTCTTTTTCAAAACAGAGTGATTTTTCTAAGTCAAGCTTGGACAAATGATCAGCAATTTGATTTTCAGTCCACTTTTGATCTATTATTGTAAAATCAAATTCTTATAAAAGAAGAATCCATCTTATAAGTCTTGGTTTAGTATCCTTATTTTTCATTAAGTACTTAATACCAGAATAATTTGTATGCACTACACAATGAGTTCCAATTAAATATGATCTAAATTTATCAAAAGCATAAATTATTGCTAATAACTCTTTTTTAGTTGTTGTATAATTAATTTTAGTCTCATTAAGAATTTTACTAACATAGTAAATTATTTTGAAAATTTTATCATATTTTTTTCCTAATCAGCTCCAATAGCATAATCACTAGCATCACACATCAATTCAAAAGGTTTTCCCCAATCTGGTGAAATTATAATTGGTGCAGTGACTAATTTTTTTTAATAACTCAAAAGCTTTTAGGCACTCTTCATCAAAATTTAAAATTGCATCTTTCTCCAATAAATGGCATAAAGGCTTAGTAATCTTTGAAAAGTCTTTAATATATCGTCTGTAAAATCCAGTATGTCCTAAAAAACTCCTGATTCCCCTTATATTTGTTGGATAAGGTAAATTAGCGATCACTTGAATTTTAGCAGGATCTACTTCCATACCATTCTCTGATATTTTATGTCCTAATACAATTCCTCCTGCTACCATAAATTGACATTTTTCCCAATTAATGACTAAATTTGTTTCTTCACAGTGCTTAAGAACTTTAGATAAATGTTCCAAACATGAGTCAAATGAAGTTTCAAACACTAAAAAATCATCCATAAAGACTTCAATTCCTTTTTCAATTAAATCACAAAAAACAGTCATCATACATCTTTGAAATGTAGTATGGGTATTACATAAACCAAAAGGCATTCTTCTAAAAGCAAAATTACCATAAGGACTGGTAAAAATTGTTTTCTCTTGATCCTCAGGAGTTATTTGTATTTGGCGACAACTGGTATATTCATCCAGAAAATAAAAGTAATTATGCCTAGTTAGTTTATCCAGCATTTGATCTAGAAAGGGCAATGGAAAATGATCTTTCCTAGTGGTAAGATTTAATTTTCTATAATCAATGCATATTTGCCACCCTATAACTTATCTAGTAGGTATTAATTCATTATGTTAATTAACAGTCATAGTTACTCTTCCTTTATTAGGAACGTAATGAATTGGACTAACTCATGCATTATCTAAAATAAGGTAGATAATTTCAGATCTAACCACTTTAAAATTTCTTTCTTTACAATTTCTTTCATAACAGGATTCAATCTCCTTTGAGGATCAGCCCTGGGTTTGCAGTTCTCTTCCATATGAATTTTATGCATGTAAATTGAAGGACTGATTCCTTTAATGTCATTTATTGTCCATCCAAAGGCTTTCTTAAACTTTTTTAGAATTTTCATCAATCTTTCTTCTTCTTCCAACATTAACTTTGATAAAATTATAACTGGTAAAGTAGAGGAATCTCCTAAAAATGCATATTTTAAATGATCAGTAAGTAACTTCAACTCAAGTTTTCGAGGTTTTTCAATTGATGGACAAAATGATTTATCTTTTTCTATAGTGTCCAGAATTTCAAAACTTTCTCGAACATAGTTTGAATCTTCCTTAAAAAGATCTTCAAATTGATCTAATTCCTCTTCTTGCACGTGTTCCAAATCTTTTTCTTCAGATTTTTTTTTATAAGTAGTTTTAAAATGGCATTCACTCAGATATCTTATAACATCCATTCTATAACATTCATCATCTTAACCTTTTACGGGATATTTCATTGATCTTAAAATGTTGAAAGTAATAGTTTGATCATTAACACGCATTGTTAATTCCCCTTTTTTCATATCTATCATTGCTCTTCCTGTGGCTAGGAAAGGTCTCCCCAAAATGATATGTATATTTTTATCTTCCTCCATATCTAGCACAATGAAATCAATAGGAAAGATAAATTGATCCACTTTCACTAGGACATCTTCTATAACTCCTTTAGGGTACGTTATTGAACGATCTGCTAACTGCAAAGTTACAGTAGTAGGGGTTATTTCTCCTAATCTCAATCTTTTAAATATTGATAATGGCATAAGTTTAATGCTTACACCTAAATCACATAAAGCTTCCCCATAAAATCTGTCTCCTATTACACATGAAATTGTAAAGCTACAAGGATCTTTAAGCTTTTAAGGTAGCTTTTTCTGAATTATAGCAATGCATTCCTCACTAAGTGCAACAGTCTCATTATCTTCAAACTTCCTTTGCCTGTTGAGAATATCCTTCATAAACTTTACATAGCTTGGCATTTGTTCTAAGGCTTCAGCAAATGGAATATTGTTGTAAGCTTCTTAAAAATCTCCATAAATTTTGAAAATTTCTTATCCAACTTTTGTTGACAAAGTCTCTGAGAAAATGGAGGTGGTGGCTTTTCTAAGTTAACTTTAAGTGGAGAAATATGTCTTTTAGAATCTTTTGGAGTTTCCACTTTTGATTCTTCAATTTCTTCTCTCTCTATTTCAGTTTTTTTTAATCCTACCTTCCAACTCTCTTCCACTTCTAAGTTGAACGGCTTTTACTTGCTCTTTATTCTGGTATTTCGGATTTGTTTCAGTATTACTAGGAAGTGTTCCTTAGGATCTATTAGTTAATGAATTTGTAATTTGTCCAAGTTGATTATCAATATTTCTAATTGTAGCTCCTTGACTTTGTAACTGATTTCCTATTTATAACACCACTCCTTCTATAGACAACTTCTTCTCCTTAAATTGTGTATTAATGTTGAAACATGGAGGATAAGTAGATCTATAATTATTATTCCCTTGGTTCTTTCAGTTTCCCAATGGGTTGTCTTAATTGTTCCCCCATTGCTGATTATTACCACATGTAGTGTTATTCCAATTAAAGTTGGGATGGTTCTTCCAACCTAGGTTATAATAATTTGACTATTGGTTATTCTGCTTGTTATTTATGGCATTCAAAGTTTCTAATGATGCTTGATAATCTACCATTTGGCCTAATGAATTCTCTTCAATCATGGAAATTGGTTGAGAAAAATTCATTCTAAATTGGTCTAACTTTCTTGAAATTGCAGCAACTTAATTTGCTAACATAGTAAATGCATCAGCTTCATGAATATTGGCTACTTTCTTTGGATTCACCCTCTCAGAAGGCCATTAAAATTTATTAGTAGTTATTTCTTCAATTAAAGCATAAGCTTAATGAAATGGTTTTGACATCAACAAACCACCAGCAATGGCATCGATAATAGATCTAAGAGATCCAACTAATTAATTATAAAAAGTTTGAATTATTAACCAAGAATTATTAACATGGTGTGGACACTTTTTTAAGAGCTCTTTAAATCTTTCTTATGTTTCATAAATAGATTCCCCTTCAAACTGATTAAAAGATGTAATATCATTTCTAAGCTTCGTAGTTTTTTATGTTGGAAAATATTTAACAAAAAATTTTTGTGCTAAATCACCCCAAGTTCTGATAAATCTAGGTGCTAACAAATTCAACCACATCTTAGCTTTATCCCTCAGTGAGAAAAGAAATAACATAAGTCTTATGGATAAGTCTTATGGCATCATTATGGCATCAACTGATACACCATCATATTTAAATGCAGCGCACAATTCTAAAAAATTGGCAAGATGTAAATTTGGATCTTCAGTTGGTGATCCCCCAAACTAATTATTT
>NW_018165360.1:321490-322262 GCF_001263595.1 Phalaenopsis equestris
TTTTTGAATACTACAATGAAGTTCATCTACAGTAGGGTTGGCATAATCTCGTAAAGGTCTAAACTCTTGATGAATTTTAGCATTTTGATTGTTTTGATTTGTCATTTCTGTAATTTGTTTAGATTTTTCAAGATTTTTGATTTTTTTTTATTTTTCTGATTTTCTTAACAGTTCTCTCTAATTCAGAATTGTAAGGCACTAATCTTTCAGAACATGAACTACTCATACACTTAACATAAAATACAAATAAAATAAAACACACAAAATAAAATACAATAATTGTTAGATTTTAAGTAAAACTTTCTAAAAATAGAAATTTTCTTTTAAATCAATTAATTTCTCCCCAGCAATGTCGCCAAAAACTTAATCTCGAAACTGCTTATATGCAACAATATAACAATAACTGTAATTATAGTTTTCACTCATATTTCTTTATTTTACAACAGTGCCAACTTGAACCTGAGGAAAATAAGAATTTAACTTTTCAATTTATATATATATTAGGATACTACGCAAGTATACATATCGTTATCAAGTAATAAATGACTTTTTTAGAACATGCAATATGCACTTGAATAACAACTTTCTATTCAAAAAATACAATTACTTAAACTAAAAATATTTTTGCAGTATTAAAATTCAATTTTTTTTGGTATTTTTGATATATTGTCAGAACAGTGATAATTTAAAAAGATAACTTGAGTTTATGTAAAAGAAATGTACTAAATTTGAAAAATATATTTCTCCTTATCATGAATCCTCCTTATCATGA
>NW_018165360.1:322305-337064 GCF_001263595.1 Phalaenopsis equestris
GAAGTATGCAAATTGTGTTGTGCCAAATAGGAGCAATAATATTCTTTACTTTTACTAGAGATGCTATAAAGAATATTGGCTAAATTAGCTAATCTAAAGTTTGAAGAGTTCTGAAGACCGGCTAGGCAGAGAAGACACCAACTCTCACTCTAGAGTTCCCCCGATTCCCTCCACCTGGGGGCTAACATCTCGTATCAAAACCTAAAATAATAAATCAAGTTGGGGGTTTTAACCTGTCACTTTAAAGTCCTCTAAGTCTATACCCTTCAATGATTATTTCCCTATTTATTTGCACTAAATCATATGAATTACATTCTCATTCGTACAACCTCATGTGATTCTTTCCAATTGTTGACTGAGACAATACCAGCCCGATTCATACATGTTCGCACAACAAATTTTAACATATGGATTGGTCAAATCAAGAAGTAAATGAAGTTCATGGATTTAAGTCATCACAACTTCTTCCAACATTAAAGATCAATACTCTCCACAACTTCCATCCAAACTTTAATTACCTATCATTGAAAGGAGAAAGATAAAGAAAACTACTCAGAATTCATGGAGAAAATAAAAATATAATTTAGTTTAAAAGTAGAAATCATTTTCAAACCAATAAGAAGTTTCGATTAAAATCAAACGTAGTTTAAAACAAAAGATAAAAGCTTATCTCAAATCCTCCACCAAACTCTTGAGGTTTCGTTAAATCTTTTCTCTTTTACAATACTCTCAACTCTCCAAATAAAACTAAAAACAAAAGGAAAAAGTAAATTTTATGGTGTCTGAATCTCTCCACAAGAGTCTCCACGATCTTCTTCTTAGGACTCCAGCACTCTCTCCCTCTTCAAGCACCCACTTCAAATGTAAAAACTTCATTCTTTTATAAATCTCCAAAAGGTGCCTTGGAAACTCTTCAAAATGTGTCCACATTCGATGAATTCTTCAAAGGATGCCTTCTTTCACAAGTCTTTTAATAATATTTTTGTTCTTAGTGGTCATAACCACCCTTTTAAGTCAATAGGTGCCTCAAATACCTCTTCAAAAAGTTGGCCAAATGCAAAAAACTGCCAATAACTGCCTCTGGTGCTTAAGCGCGGGGCCTCTGGGGCTTAGGCGCGGCCTTCTTTGTTTAATCGGCGCTTAAGCTTGTTTAATCGGCGCTTAGCGCCAAAACACTTTAGCACAATTTTCACCTCCTTTCTCCAAATTTGATCCTTTTTCACTCCTTTTAGCATTTTTCACCTTTTTACTTGTACTTGAAAGAAAAACTCACAAATACCTTACACTAAAGCGTAATATCTCAAAAATAGGTATAAAATTGTGTTTAAAAACACTAGATATTTTAGGTATATCAGCCACCACAATCCGGTCGATGGAACACTTGCATGTTTGTATGCTTCTGCATCTTATTGTCTATTTGTTTGCATATGTATGTTTTCCTTCTTGCACGTTGCATCATATCCCGTGTGCATTTGTTTTCATGATCATTACCCTTTAATTGAGTTGTACTTTAGGGTCACTGCCTCTTTGGCATACCCTTTTGTTCGGGCCCTGCTGGCATGGCATGCCCACCTCCGTGTCACTACCACCTCGACACACACATATTTTGGGACGCTTCTGTTAAGGCATGCCCACCTCTAGGTCACTGCCTCCTCAGCATATCCATCTCTCAGTACGCTACCGCCTGGCATGCTCACCTCGAGTCACTACCTCCTCGGCATACCCATCTTTTAGGTTATTACCACATCGACATCCAATCTCTAGGTCACTACCTCTTTGGCATACCCATTTTCTTGGGTCGTTGCCGCCACGACATGCCCACCTTTGTGTCACTGCCTCTTTGACATACCAATATTTTGGGCTTCTACCTCCAAAGCATGCGTGTTCTTTTTGAGTCACTGCCTTCATGGCATACTCACCTTCGCCTCTTTGGTGCACTTCTGTGTGTCTGCATATCTTTCATATTTGCATGTGAGCTCGGTGAGTGCCTCTTGAGTAAGATGTGAATCCTCTTTATTGGTATCCTTTTACTCGATGCAAACTCACTTGTAGTTGGTTTCTTCTAGTTGCGTGGAACCCCGGTCTCGAGCGGGTGTAATTCTTTATTATAGATAGTCTATTTCATCGATACATCACGTTTGTGTCATTCATGTTTCATGTAGCATCCTTGTATTCATTTACATGTGTGTGTTCACCCTTTTGGGCACCCGTTGTGATTCCCTCGTACTTCGATCAAGCAATCACAATATGCGCTTCTTGTATGGCTATGTGTTTGTCCATTTTTACTCATTAAGAGAGTGACCTCGTATCAGTTACAACGCCTTAACGAGCATTGCTTGTTGTGTTGACCCCAGGGAGCAATGCAAGTTAAGTCATCAGTATTGACACGAGTATGACTATATTAAATATCCAATGGTTCTAACGTGTATCATATGTGTTACGGACCCTCATCATATGTCCGCTATTTTAAATATATAAAATAAATAATTCTATTATTTATGTATATACATCCTACTTTTAAAATTATATAAGTTAAGCCATATGTGAGGCCACCTCTTTCAAATGTCACCCCTCTTTATGGCATGCCTTAGATCCCTTAGATCCTTAGGGCGAGGCTGGTGTGGAGACCCCATCAAATTTATACATCTGAAGACTTACCCCGTGCACTTAGGCACTAGGTTAGGACACTTTTTGCTCGATAATGTACTAGGCTAGAATCTAGGGTGCTGGGTAGTCTTTTTTATGCATGGTTATTGTTTTTTACTGGATTGGTTGCCCTAGCCAGGCATCTTTGTTTTTCATTGTGCTTGTGGTGTGACTGCATATTTCATATGTTTGGTAGTGTGTTAAGCCACTTTTCTATAGGGAGTCATGCCTCAATGCGCACACACAGGTACTGCTATGAGGGAGGTAAGTAATGATTTCTAACAATTTGCTTGCAGGTTCTATTTAGCTCTCCCACTTATAAGGCATGGCTCATTATACATTATATGCATGTGAGCTTTTCCACTAACCTTGTTTTAAAGCAGGATTCAGTCTTTTCTCTTTTCCTATGTACTTTTAGAGCCCATGAGAGTCCTGTAGCAGAAATAAGATATGGGCATGGGTTCTGAGGCGTTTGGCGCAGAAACCACGTGGAGGAGACCAGGAGCTGATGCTTGTGTCCCATATCTTAATTCTGAATTTTTTACATTGATGTATAAAATTAGGATTGGTCATATATATGCGGAGTCCGACCACTCTTTTTCTTTTCTGGGATATGTTGTTGACTAAGCGACACTGGTCTTTCTTATTATTTTGATTTGGCTTATGTTTCTGCTTCATTGCATGTCTCTATGCTTGTATGTGTGCATATTTATCTTATTTGTTTATGTGATTTGTCTGGGAACCACAATGCAATATAGGCTCTTTAGGATTTAAAATTTAAAGTTTTTTGCGTAATAATACTAATAAAACATTCAAGATAAATGATTTTTTAGGATTAAAATATTAAGAACTTTAAAAACTACACTTTTATTTAGTGCATGGCTTTCGGGCCGGACTTTAAATGGTTTACATAGCATGGATATCACCTAAGCCATATAATAGGGCCTCCATAATATTTAAGGACCACTCTAGATAATTGCATTCATATTTACATGTCCCGAGGAGAAGCCTCCATGCTTGTCCAACCCGACTGGCCCAACATAATTTTTTATATAGGTGGTTGTCTAAGGTGCCTAGGGTGTTAGAAGGCTCCCTGACCTAGATGGGGTGTAAGTCCTTTTTGTTCGGAGTTTTTTCCAGCTTTTTAGCGGAACCTCCACTTCTCTGCTTTTCTGAGGCATCCTTTCCAATTTGGCAGGTGTGAGTCCCATCTCTTGAAGCTCTAGCCTGTAGTCATAGAATAAAGATTTTTTTCCTTTGACCTTAGGGTTATTGAGGTCCCCGTGGATGAAACAATTCATAGATTGCTGAGCGGGGATCTCTGGATGTGTTGGGTCGACTACCTTCACAACCTAATAGACTTAGGGTCCAATATCTGTGTATGACGGGTCTATGGTACCCCAACCCAGTTACATCTACCTTATAGGATTACTCTACCTTCCTATTATTGAGCCCCTTTGAGCCCTTTCGCTCCTTTGACTTCGTTGATATCATTTTGACGGCTTGATACCGATTAGCTGCCGCCCATTTAGGATACGATGAGTTGTCCTCTACACTTATGGCCTAGACGTTCTTTGACATGTTGGAATATCTCTGACGAGATGATTTATGGTTATTCTATAAGCTTCATATGTCGATGAGTTGTTACCAATTTGAGATGTGAGAGACTCACTCTCTGCCTGATGGCTTAATGTGAGCTTTGAAGCATCGAGGCTTCCCAACAAAAAATAGCCTACTTTTGATTGCCTATACCTCAGGTTTATGATAATATAATACAAAACTCCTTTTATTGAGAGTATTCTTGGATATTCCCCAAGAGGTGATATGAAACACCTCTGGGAGTGCTCTTGACCACAAAACAGATACATACACCAGACTCTTTAATTATGGGTAATCTATGTAGATACTTTTTTCATGAATATTGATCCAAGTTGTTTCTGCTCAATCTTGTTTGGATGGACATAATTGACATATCCTTGCGAGGTTTATCACACATAGACTCTCAACTTTTTTCTTTTCTTTTGTTTGTCATTTTATCGTATGTCCCTTCTTATTCGGTTCCTCTCCTCTTCAAATCACTGATTTGATTCGGGAGGGAGATTTATTTGAATAAGAAAAGTATACGATGATTGACAAGCTAACGACTCCTTTTAAGATAAAAAGAGAAGAATGAATGGAAACAGTGTCAACCTCAAGCTTCTCCTGAGGGATTTTTCACTTTCCTACTTTTTCTTTTTTTCTTTTTTTTTTCTTTCTCTTTTATTTTTTCTAAGAATTACCATATCTAGTTTTCAAATTCTTCTTGTCTAGCCTTTTTTTTAAATGTGAAGAAGGGTTATGTTTCTTAAATAATAAAACTGAACAGTTGATTATTTTTAATGTTCCACCTCTAGGTTATATTTTTTAGTTAAAACATAAGACTCCCTTAATTTGGTTAAAATGAATTGAAAAAAGAGTGAAGCTATTTTTGGTTTTTAACTCAATATCTAAACCACCACTTTTCAAATTATTTATGGTTTTCTTTTAAGTGAAGTGAAAAGTTTTAAAGTTCTAGAGTCTTATCATTACTTACTAAAGTTAATTTTATTTCTAACATTTATTTATTTTTAGGAGGTTGTGATAAGCTGTTTGAATAAATCAAAACTTCTAACATGAGTTACATAATGATGTATAAATCTTTTGTTGAGCTATGTGAACTATCTATTAGGTTTTATAATAAGCTAGAGATTTTCTCTCCCAAACTTGCTTTTTTCTGCACATATGTAACATTAAAGTAATAATAAAAATATTAGGGAAGTAAGTGTAGGAAAAATAAAGGTAAGACAATCACATGAATCTCAGAAAGTCAGAGTGGGATAATCTAGTAAAAATCTCAATACAACAATTGCTTCTTTGTAGAGAAACAAGATTCAAAACTACTCCAAATGAAAATTTAAGCAAACTTCAAAGCAAATTTTAAAATAAATGCAAAAAGTAGAAACATGTGTAACACATCAGATAACACTTGGGTTGTAGATAATGCTTGGTTTAACGTCATCAGCTTGACAGTGAAAAATCTACTATTAGAGGGCTTCATTTGGACCTTTCCTCTCTCCTCCTAAGTACAACTTCATTCTTTTTTCATTTCCTTTAAAAATATGATTGGACTTCTAATCTTGAATGTCAATAGCTCCAAATTGGCACACTTCTATCACAGTGAATGGTCCTAACAACCTGGACTTCAGTTTTCTAGGAAATAATTTTAATCGATAATTTTGCAATCGAACCTCTTATCTAGCTTGAAATTCCTTCCTAATCAGCTTCTGAGCATACCACTTTTTCATTTTCTCCTTATAGGTTTTGGCATTCTCATAATTCGAATTGTAATTCAATTCTTTAATTGATTAATATGCCATATGCTCCAATTTCACAAGCAGATGACATGCTCTTCTAAAAATTATTCTCTAAGATGATAATCTTGTGTGCATTTTAAAAACCTTTTGGTAGGCCCATAAAACTTCATCCAATCTAAGTGACCAATCCTTTTGGATGGGGTTAATAGTTTTCTCTAAGATCCTCTTGATTTCCCTATTTGATACTTCAGCTAAACCATTAGTCTGAGGGTGGTGGGCAGAGAATCGTTATGAGTTTTTCCAAATCTAGCTACCAATGCCTCCAACTTATTCATACAAAAATTACTACCTCCATCAATAATGATCACCCTAGGTGTTCCAAATTGACTAAAAATGTATATCTTCAAAAATTTTAGAACAATTTGACTTTCACAAATTGGTAGTGCAATGGCATCAATCCACTTGAAGACATAATCTATTGTTACCAAGATGTCAATTTTTTTTGGAGATGATGTAAATGATCTCATAAAGTCAATTCCCCACACATCAAAGATTTTCACTTCCAAATTTACATTCAAGAGCACCTAATCTCTTCTTGAAATGTTACATACTTGCTGACTCATATCAAAAATTTGACATATTCATTCACATCCTTAAACAAGGTAAGCTAATAAAATTCAGATTGCAAAAACTTAGTCGCAATTCTTAAACTTATAAAATGCCCTTTCGATTTGTAATCATGATAACACTTAATAATTTTGGCAACCTCTTCTGATGGTCTCTCCTCTTAAGAATCTAATCCTTATATCTCTTAAATAGATAAGGTTCATCTCAATAGTAGAATCTCGCTTCTAGAAGAACTTCTTCCTTTGGTGGTAAGTTAGATCGTAAGGAACAATCCTGCTGACATTGAAGTTTGCTATGTCATCTTACCACGGGGTGAGCTCCTCAAAAATGACAAGGAGTTGCTCACTAGGAAAGTTATAATTTATGTCAACAAGACATTTTTTAAAATCCCCCTACTCAAGCCTGGACAAGTAATCCGCTATTTAGTTTTTTGTACCTTTTCAATCAATAATCTACATATCAAATTCTTGTAGTAGAAAAATCCATCGGACCAAGCATGGCTTGACATCTTTCTTAGCTACAAGAAATCTGGTAGCAACATGATCAGTGTACACCATGACTCGCGTGTCCATCAGGTAGGACCAATATTATCAAAAGTAAGTACTATGGAAAATAACTCCTTTATGGTGATGTTCACTTAGGCATCATTGAGGCTTTTACTGGCATAGTAGATGACACGGAAGACCTTGTCTCTCATGTGGCTTAGAACAACGTCTAAGGCATAGTCACTCACATTGCACATTAACTCGAAAGGCATAGTCTAATTGAGTGTCACAATTACTGGACCGGTACTAATTTGGATATTAGTGTCGCAAAAGAGATTAGGTGAGTCTCATCAAACTCAAAAGGCACATCTATTTCTAGCAGGTGACATAAGGGCTTTGTAATCTTGGAAAATTTTTTAATTTTTCTTCGGTAAACTTTTGCATGTCCAAGAAAACTCTTAATCCCTCTCACCGACATGGGTGGTGGAAGTTTTTCAATCACCTGAATTTTAACTGGGTCCACCTCCATTCTTTTTTCAAAAATTTTATGTCCTAAAAAAATTCCTTTCAGTTATCATGAATTGAAATTTCTCTCAGTTCAGCACTAGATTAGTTTTTCCACACCTCTATAAGAATTTTGCATGGTGTTTTAAATAATATTTGATGGAATAACCATATATCAAAAAGTCATCCATAAGGATTTCAATTCCAGTCTCAATTGAATCAATGATGGACATCATTCATTGCTGAAAAGTGGTTGGTGCATTGCATAGTCCAAAGGGCATCATTCTAAATGCAAAAGTCCCATAGGGGCTAGTAAAATTAACCTTGTCTTGGTCCTGTTGGGCAATGGGAATCTAGTGGTATCCGGAATAGCCATCCAAAATGCAGTAGGAAGGGTGCCCTACCACCTATCCAGCATCAGTTCTAAAAATAGCAAAGGAAAAAATCTCTTCCTAGTTGTCAAGTTTAGCTTCCTATAGTCAATGCATATCCTGCATCCAATGACAATCCCTGTGGGTATCAACTCATTCCTCTCATTTTCTATAGCTGTCACGCGCCCTTTTTTGGGTACGCAGTGAATGAAGCTGACCTAGGCACTATCGAAGAAGGCGTAGATAATGTTTGAATCGATCCATTTTAAAATTTCCTTCTTCATCACTTCTTTCTTTACAAAATTTAATCTCTTTTAAGGGTTAGCCTTAGGTCCATATCCCTCTTCCATCAAGATTTGATGCATGCAAGGGAGGGGTTGATAGCTTTCATGTTTGTTATGGTCCACCCAAATGCTTGCCCTAACATCCTAAGTAACTTTAATAATTTACTCTCTTGCTCCTCACTCAGATCTTCCGAAATGATCATATGTAAGGTTGA
The DNA here is from genome assembly GCF_001263595.1 of Phalaenopsis equestris. Taxonomy (NCBI): domain Eukaryota; kingdom Viridiplantae; phylum Streptophyta; class Magnoliopsida; order Asparagales; family Orchidaceae; genus Phalaenopsis; species Phalaenopsis equestris. Next base: position 330,770 of record NW_018165360.1, read on the forward strand.
GGGTCCCCCCCCCCCCCCCCCCCCCCCCTGCAGGCATATTTGAGGTGGTTAGGCAAGGTTTTTAGTTCCAACTTAGAAGCTACCTCTAGGGATGACACAAGTGGTTTGGCATTGGTGGCAAGGTCCAAAATTTCAAATATTTCTCTATAATGTCCAGGGTTTTGCTCCCTTAGTAGAGCAGATTCTTCCCAATGTGTCTCATCCTCATCTTCAATTTATATTGGCTCTACCAGGCATTCTTCTAGATTATTCACAAATTGTCAAGCCATTACCTAGTCCATTATGTCAATCCTATGGCATTGATCTTCATTGAAATCCTTAGGAAACCTTATTGATTTTGAAATGTCAAATGTGGCTTCTTGATCATTCACTCACATGGTCAATTTTTCTTCTTGAACGTCAATCATTGCCCTTCCAGCGGCTAGAAATGGTCTTCCCACTATCAACGGTATTTCTTAATCTTCTTCCATATCTAACACTACAATGTCAGCAAGGAATATGAATTTTTCCACCTTCCTAAACACATCCTCAATGATTCTCACCGGGTAGACTAAGTATTTGTCTGCTAATTATAAGGTTAAATTGGTTGCCTGGACTTTTCCTAACTCAAGTCTTTTGAAAATGGACATTGACATCAGGTTGATACTGGCTCCTAAGTCACACAAAGCTCTTCCTACAATCTTTTCCTATTGCACGAGGAATGGTAAGGTTACATGGATATTTCATCTTTCATGGAAGCTTCTTTTACAAGATAGCGCTACATTCTTCAGTCGATGGGACAATCTCAAAATTTCCTAATCTTCTCCTTTTAGTCAAGATAGCCTTCATGAATTTGGCATAGCTTGGCATCTGCTCTAATGCTTCAGCAAAGGGTATGTTTATGGTTAGTTGTTTGAACGCTTCTAAGAATCTACAGAAATTTTGATTCTCTTTTTTTTCAGTCTTTGGGAGAAAGGTGGTGGTAATCTCTCTTTGGGGTTAATCCTAATGAGTTAGACAGGTCTCATTACCTCCTTCTCCTGAGTTTCTGGTTCACCATCTAGGGAAGGGCCTGCATCCACTGGGCCTGCTCTCTAAGGAGTCACTTCTAAATCTTTTCCACTTTGTCAATTTAACAGACTGGACTTGCTTAATCTCTTTTTTCTTTGGGATTTACCTCAGTGTTACTTGGGAGTGCATCTGAAGGTTTATTATTTGCAGCATTCGTCAGTTGTCCTAAATGTTGTTCATTTTTTTTAATGGCGACATCGTAACTCTATACTTGGTTCCCCATTTCAATGTTTATAATCCAGAGCTTGATCTTTTTTAGTCCTCAAAACCATTATCATACAGTTGTCCTCTAACCAACATCGTCCAACTAAGGGTTTTCAACTACCTTTACCAAACTATTATCTCTTGAGTATTGTTACTTGACTATGATCTTCTGACCTCTAAAATTTAACTCAACTATGATTGTTTAACTATTTTTAGTCTTCTAAACCCATCATTTTACTATTGTCCCTTAGTCATCATCACCCAATTAAGATTTCCCGACTATCATCACCCAAAAATTGTCTCTTAAGCATTGTCACTTGAGTATGGTTTTCTAGCCCTTATCGTTTAACTACAATCGCTCGGCCTTTTTTGCTCAACTACAATCTATTGACTACTATTACCAAAATATGACGTCGTCTAACTATTGTTGCCAAATTTTAGTCACTCAATCATAATTGTCCAAATAAAGTTGTCCTTCCATTATTGTCAAACTATGGTCCAAACCGTTGTCACTTGGCTACGACCTTTTGACAACCATTACTCGATTATAACTTTTTGACTATTATCGCTCCACTATGATATCTCAATTATTATCGTATGAGTATGGTCTCCCAACCATTATTATTTAATTCTTATTTTCTAACCACTATCACTTAACCATACCTAAGCCAACTAATTTTATCACCTATTATCATCTATAAGATTGATGCAACCATCAAATATAAGGTTGATGCAAACCATCAATATATCGCTTCACTTATAAGTCTGATGCACATTATTCGTATCAACGTCAACACCCATTAAATTTGTTTCTTAACATCACTAATAACCCTAGCATGCCATCGCAAATATGGTTGATGTATGGTCTTAACCCTAAAAATGAAACCGGGTATAAAAACCAATAATTTTGTGGACTTAGTTCTCTAGCCTTCTCTCCTTACAAGAGAATGACTATATAAAACACAAATAATATCTTGAAAATAGCTTCAATGTCTAAGAGTTTTTCAAATTTCAATCATGAAATCCATTCATCACAGTTTATATGTATTATATTGTACCAACACATATTTAAATTATGAGAAGATATTATTTACAGCCCATAACATGCACAAGTAAGGTGTTTTAGTTATTTAAGATTTTCATGTGAAAACTCTGTGTCACTTACAACTCTTCTTTTATTCAATCTTTATATAAAGCTAAGATAATAAACTTATTTTTCTTACCGCTGTCGCTACTCTACCCCACAACAATTATTAATATTTTATGAGAATTTAATAGAATATATTTGTAAATTTGGATGTAAGATTATGATGGATTTCGTCAAAGAATAAAATTATGCATTAAATACTCAAAAAATTTTGATTATCAACTTTTAGTTATATATGCCAGATGAGATTGACAATGTTAAGAACTCATTGTAGTATTGCTTGTATGCATAAAAAAAATATTTGCACATATTAAGAAATAGAAATATCATATCAAAGTAAAAAATCAGCAACACAAGCATTTTATTCAAATAATTTTGAAATTTTGAGAGATAACTATTATATGATTTTATTATGCTTCAAAATTCATTAGAATCCTAATGACTATGAAATGAATATTGATTGAGCTCCTTCAAAGAATTGATAGTGCTATTTTTTTTTTTTTAATTTAAAATCAAATTCACTAACTAATAGTCATAATTGACTTAAAACCTTTAGTATAGTAGTTAAATATTAGTAGTTCATATTGAAAAAATCTTATAGTAATAATGACAATCTTAAAGTTAGGGCTATTAATCAACTAATCTAAAGCTAATCCAAGTCTAAATTAAGATTCAATTAAAGTCATTATTTTTGAGTGAGATCATTCTAAGTTTGATTATATGTTATCTTAATTTGATCGTCATTTGAGTCGAGGATGATTCAATCCTTTCAATTTGAGCCAAAAAATACTCCATCCAATATACATTGAACTTATACATTGAACTACATTCATTTTCACTTGAATCTTGAGCAAGATAAATAATCATGTGATTTATTTAGGTGGAGCACCAAGTACCTTTTAAAACATAATCTAGAAATTTAAGTTATCTATATTAATTTTACATAAAAAAATTTATTAACCATATAGCCTTAACCCCAATTAATTATGATCAACCTATAGATCACACTGTTTCATTTATTCCAATTTAGTACTAAACCGACCAAATTATGAGAGTTGTTTTGCAAAACTCTTAGATATTTTTATGCTAATAATTATCCTATTTTTTATTTGTTCTATATATTAGTTTTTTTTTTTATCATTTCTCTTTAATTTTATGCACATTTCATATTGTTATACATATTATTTTTAACTAGTCATGTTCAAACCATTTAATTCTATGATGTACAATATTATAGATAACAAATGCCACTCCTATGGATACCATCTGTCTGATTTAATCATTTTATAGTACATAATACTTAATTTTATTACATATATTTTTTTTTACATTTTATTTTTCTTCCACACTTTATTATGTGATTTCTTTATTATCCAACACATAAATTCTCATGGATGTAAGAACTGGTTGGTACTTTGTTTGGTAACCATGGCGTAAGTCCCCTCGTGTCTTGGCGTGCATTTTCTGTCCGGACACCTGACGTACCTCTACGTGTGGTCCAGGTTATTCATGAGTTATTTTCAGGTTATTTCTGGTTTCTTTTCAATAATCCTGAAATAACCCAGAAATAACTCAAAAATAAAAACTGCGGGTTATTTCTGGGTTATTTTGGGATTAGTGAAATAACCCAGAATTAACCTGAAAATAACTCAGCAATACCATGCGCCGCACGTAGAGCTGCGTCAGGAATCCGCACAGAAAATTTTTTGCGTGTCTTGGGTTTGAAGCTCGCCTCGAATAACTTATTATTAACCTGGGATGGACTCCAATAATTTGCAGTCCATCTTTAAAAAAAAAAATACTCGTGGCATAAAAGGTCTACTAGAAATTCAATAAAATTTATCATATACCCTTCAAAATATTTATTTACGGCACTGTCTAATTTATCAATTTAAATAATCACTTATATTTATGACAATGATTCCTATTATAATGATGACTAAGAAATAGATGAAAATAAATGAAAAAATAATGAAGGACTTGTACTTTATATGATAAAGGCTTTTATGATATTTTTTTAAGGAATTAAGCTGGGCATTAAGCACTCATTATTGACCATTAATCTTAATTAAGGTGATTGATCTTGATTAAAATTTACAAAGTTTCAGGTAATCTGTATGTAATTGTCCCTAAAAACTATTCTTAATTTTTGCAAATATCATTTTCGTAACCTTAGAAATGGATTTTGGTGATGAAAGATTAAGGTGATTCATAATTTAGCCTTATTGTTGCTAATCACAAGTAAGAAACGGAGATTTGCACATATACCCGTCAATTTTTATTTATTTACATATCTAGCATCTAAAATTTAATCTTTATTTAAATGATACTTTACTTATGCATGAAAATGTGTTTTAATTTTTAAAATTTTAAATAATGTTTTATTGATGTTGAATGAAAGATTTGGTGGTATAGATATAAAAAGAAAGTTTTCGATGTCGGGTATTGACGTGGGGCGACCCAGAGACAATGCACTGTGACGTGCCCACACGAGGACATGGCAATTGTCGTGTATGGATTGGAGTTCAACATCTTCCTCTCGACCATGACGAGGCGTCCCTTGCTCATGATGGCTGGAATTAGTTCGCAGACGGAGAGACAACCGACCTTCCTTACATGGGATTATTGCCTATCATGTGGATTGGGATCCACTCCTATTTACCCTAGCTATATACAGGTTGATGTTGTTGTATTTTAGGTCAGTTTTCAAGTGTGGTTCTGTTGGGACGTCCCTTGTTTTCAAGGAAGAGTGGTGTTGTGGTTGTATCTCATTCTAAAGTGGTGGTTATCTTTCAAGGGTCAAGTGATGCTCTACTGTATCTCGCTTCCGATACGATATATCCTCGGCTCTCTGCCTCTACAATCCTCCCTTTATTGTTGTTGTTGTTGTTACTGTAGCTACCTAGAAACAGTTCTATGATTTGTTCTCCCTACAATTACCCACCTCCTAGCAGCTAGCCGCCTGCAATTTTGATTCTCCCTGTTCAACCATCCCAACACCTTCCTCCACCCTGTCAAACCCTTCCTCATCACTATCATTATCGGGAAAACAACAAGCCTGCTAATCTCCTGATGTACCAGCAAATCCCACAACAACTCATACCTCTGCTTGCAACCCAACTTGTTGTCCTAGTTGTGCATGTCTCCTCAAACAACACTTCTATCTCCTTCTGTTGTGTTGTCATCGTTCCTCCACAATCTCGCACCTTCTCTAATCCATTACCACCTTTTCAAACCCCAACAGCAACCACCACAACCACCTTCAATCCACTATAGTCGTATGTTATTCTTTCCTATTTCAATTGTCTGATTGTTAATTCCTATTTGATTTCAGTAATAATATTTGCTATCTCATTATTGATTGGGTTTATTCCAATATCAGGTACATAAATGCATAAGAAGTTGGGCAATCCTTCAAGCATTTAAAAAATCCTCATCAAAATAAGGTTAATGGCAAAAGATAATTTAATCTAGTATTATTGCTAATTATGAGTAAAAAATTAATATTTACATACATATCACTCAAATTTTATGCATTTACATTTCTAACACCTAAGCTGTAATTTTTACATATATGTCACCCTACTTATGCATGAAAAGGCGTATTTCATTTTTTAAAATAGTAATATTTTTATGCCATATAAAAGATTTGGGTGTTATAAATGTAAAAAAGAAAAGTTTAGTTGCTAGATATGTAAGTAGATAAGAATTGAGTGGTATGCATGTAACTGCCCAAAAAATAAATAAATATAACCATGCCAAGCCTAAACTAGCCATACAATATACAACCTACTTGACCACAAGGCTGCGGGTAGCTTAAAAGTAGGCTTGTAAATGAGCCGAACACGAGCGAGCGCTTATATTTCGAGCTCAAAAAGTGTGTTCGTGTTCGGC
>NW_018165360.1:337301-379721 GCF_001263595.1 Phalaenopsis equestris
AATATATAAACTTGAACTTAATATATAAACTTGATGAGTAGTATTTCGAGCCAAAACGAGCCGAACACGAACAAACACATCTTAGGTGTTTGGCTCGTTAACTTATTATCAAACGAAATTAACGAGCCAAACACGAGCTTCTTAACGAGTCGAACACGAGCTGTTCGCAAATGAAGAGCCGTTTTGACAGCTCTACTTAAAAGTCTAGTTTTCATTAGTTTTATCTCCATATATCAAATGAATAAAAATAAAATTATTTCTTTACAAAAAAGTAATTTTATGTGCAGACATTCAAATGGATGTTGTTGATGCCCGAGCCAATAAAATCACTACTAACAATTACATACAAAACTTTGATAATTATCGCAATAAAATCATATGCTATATTCTCCACAGCCAAGAAACTAAGGTTAGTATCAGCTCATATCTGCATTTGGAACTCATGGAATTCTAATTTTTATTGACAGATGACAGAACTACATAGCAATTTTAGGTGGTTTTATAAAGCTTGATGATCTATAACTGTAATCATCTCTTTCTCTAACAATGGAGGTTTTCAATACAGCTTTGGTTCAGGAGAGAGAGATTGGCTTACCGCAAAGTGATTCAATTTCATCTTCGAGAAGTCGATATAAGTTCGCTTTAGTTCGTCGATACACCCAGGCTCTATTCGTCTCATCCCAATCAAATCGAGACGGTCCGCTGCAAGTAAAAAGGAATTAAGGGTGTAGAACTACCAGATTTATGCAAAAAAAAAAAAAAAGTAAAAGAAAATAAAAAGAAAATTAATGCCAGCAGTTTGTCATAAATTTATGTAGTGACAAAAGCTACTTTTGAGATCCAGATATACTGAAGTGTGGCAAATATAGCTCACAACAGTTTTAAAATCATCATAACAACTTCACATCTGCCATTACAAAAAGCTGCAACTGTCTCAAACGAACCCTAAAACACACAAGCTACTGCTTCATGTGACCTTTTGAGTATTTGCATTTCTTAACATAAGTTGTATCTAAAATGCGTACTCTCCTAACTATATCCTTTGATGGTCGACGTTTAATGTGAACAAGCCATCTAAGAAGGCTCACTCTAATCTTGTCTGCCACTGGAGCTACACCGACCCTTTCATGAATAAATTTAATTCACATTTTGTCTATAAGTGTCAAGCCACTCACCCACCTAAGCATTCTCATCTCAACAACACTTGTCTTATGCTTCTCTTTTAAAGGCCAACAGTCTACACCATAAAGCATTCCAAGTGTCACTTTCTTTGAGTCTAAACGGTACTTTTCTGTCAAACAATAGGCCAGATGTTTTCCTCTACTTCAACCAACCAACCTGAATTATACTATTAACACCCCCATCTATATCACCATCACTTTGAACAATGGACCCGAGATATCAAAAATATTCATACCTTTTAATGATTTGATCACCCTTTGTTATAACTCTACCACTAGGGCTACTACTACTAAAATTGCCTTCCATGTATTCAGTTTTAGATTTACTAAAACAAAGGTATTTAGACTCCAAGACATCCATTATTCAAAATTTTTTTTAACTCTTTCTCTAGTCTTATACATAAGAAGAATATCATTAGCGAGAAACATGCACCGAGATACATTCTCCTATAAATGTCCAATAAATACATCCATAACTAAAACAAAAAGATATGGGCTTAAAGGCGATTCCTGATTTCATCCAAGTTAAAGCCGATTCCTGATTTCATCCAATTGAAATAGAAAAATACTTGGCCAATACTTCTTCTGTTCGAACACAAGTAAAAACTACATATCTTTAATGACTTGAAAACAATTTCTTATTATCAATCCTCAAACTTCTCGTTATTTCCATCAACTTATTAAACAAGTTTGAAATAAATTTTTCTTTCATTTGAAATAAAATCTTCTTTCATTTTTATAGTAAATGAGTCAACTCATGTGCAAACTCAAACATACGAAATTGAGCTCAAAATTAAACTCGATTAATTAGTCAAAGCTCAAGCTCAAGTTAGGGGTGAATTAAACTTAACTCGATTTGTTTGCGTTCATAGTGCAGTCCTAATCAATTATATATAATTTTGATGCCGATATTTAGCAACTTATGCATAAAACTTTGACCGGCTGTATACTTTGGAGAGTTAAGGACCATTAAAAAGGAAAAGCGAGGAAAAACTGGGAGAGAAGCAATACCTTCTTCTCTAAATTCACTTAGCTGTCGACTTTGCGAAAGAAAGACTAAAGCTCTAGTCGTTTTATTTCCTACTCACGTCTTAAAGACGGTTATGATTCTATGGAGCTTGAAAGTCCATCCTTTAGAAGCAATATACATATAGAATTTATGGGATACATGATGCTATGAGGAAGGATTTACTATCTAGTGAATGTTTTCGTTTCAAATTCATTTTGTTACCAAATTAACCAAATTAAAAGGCACGAATATTGACGAGCGACCAAATGATACATTTGAGCAGTTGACAAGACAAACGTTATTGTTTATTGGTTATTGTTATAATAACTGACATAAAATAAGAAAAATTAAAATAAAATAAAATGAATTTTTAACGAGCCTATGTCAAAATTAGAATCAATCGCCATTTTCTTGACAGTTTCTTAGAAGGGTGTCAAAAATTGACCCGACATGCCAACACGACTCGGACTCACTCAAAAAATTAGGTGGACCCGAATATTTTTTGAGTTAAGTTCAGGTCTGAGAATTTGACACGTAAGAATTTAACGGGTTGAGGCCCGAGGATGACCCGAATAAATATGAAAAAATTGGTTGTGCTCTTAATTGTTATATCATGCTAGAGTAATATATAGATAAAGATTTCTTTTAATTTGCCTATTGTTACTTTTTAAATGTCAGAAGTACAATTTTTAATAAAAAATTGAGTTGACGGTTAAAAGGATCGGGTTCGGGTCAACCGCGTCTGGGTCGGGTTAGGTTTAACCGCATCTGGGTCGATTTTGGGTTGAGTTTTTTGATATGTTTATTATTCGGGTCGTGTTCGGGCTGCCCCAATTGGGGTCGAGTCATTTTCAAGTCGCTGACCTAAATTAACACCCCAAATTTCTTGTTTTAAGTATCGCTCAAGCGCCTGAGGGAAGAAATAGAAGAGCTAACAAGAGATAAAGATAGAGAATAAGAAGAGAAGAGTTGTGTGGATGACTTACTTTGTGAAGGAAGAGATAGACAGGGGTTACGTGTGAACGCCTGGCCGAGGCGAGCACAGAAAATGTGTGCAAAAGCGACATCACTTGCAGAAAGAATGAATCAAGCGATCCTTCCATTTTGTTTGTACATACGACGACATCAGCAAGCTGAAGAGTGAAGAAGGAAAAGGATGTTGCAATTTTGTGCGGACGAAACCGTCGTCGAGCAGACTAGGGTGACAAAATATTAAGGCAGTGGCGATCGGCATCCACATTTGAGCAGAAGAAAAGAAAAGACAAGTAGAATCGAGAACAGGGAGTAGGCACATGCGTTTTATATGTGAAAGGAGGAAGAGATAAAAGGTGTCTCGTGTGCAGCATTATCAAATATAGGAAGATTCTCGCTTTGAAGAAGAATTTTATGTCGTACGTGGAGAATATATATGTGTGTAACGTTTCTTACGAAAGGCACGTGCGTGATTTTGAGAGGGTGGGGGACCCGAACATATAATTTTAAATAATAATTAATGAATTTAATTTATATGTTTATTTAAATAGTATGTTTAATTAAATCAGCATTCAAACTATCCAAGTTTCAAATTGGAAGGAAAAAAGCCTTATGTGCTGGAAGCTTGACTTTTATGCTTTAAATATATAAATAAGTTCAATTAAAATGTTATTAAGGTATATTAAACTTTATGAATCAATTTCAATACTTTAGTTTAGACATGAAATTGAATTAAAAGGCCAATAAAAAACTAGATTGTATCATGCAAAAGAAGAAGAAATAAGAAGGTAAGATTAGTGCTTATTTGGTAATCATTTATAATCAATTAAATGATAAATTTTTACATATTAATGTTAGAATAATTTTTTCTAAATGTCAAAATATTATGAAATATACTCAGATGAGAAAAGTGAAGCTAAGAAAGAGAATGATGAAGGATTTGACAGGGATCATTTCTTAAAGTGAAATCAAATTGAGTACCCTTACTTATACACTCTTTTAGATGTTGGTCATATCATAGTAATGAATATACATTTTTAGAAATACTAATGTTATACATCATGTAAATTTATAATTGAATGAAAAGAGATATGGATTATATGTGTTTGTGTCTATGATTAATCATGATGGAATTCACCCCTATTAACTGTGGGGCATTAGGATACTCATGCACGTAAATGGAAAAGATTATTGATATTGATGTATCTTAAATGATACACTTTTAGATAATGCTCCTGTGACGGGTGTAAAAAAAATGATATAAATATGGAAAGGAAACAGTAAGACATAATTAATGTTTGAAACTACCTCGAATGATCATATTAGACAGTATAAATCGTTAAATACTCTTATATTAATTTATTTAAAGTTTGTCTGACATGCATGTTGAATTTTTTATTGTGTTGCTATAATTTAAAAGTAGAGTATTTACTAACTATTATGAGTATTTTTTAACTATTGTAGCTCATTTTATTTTAAATTAACATTTTAGGTTTAATTATTTGATGAAAAGATGAGTAATAATGAGGGGAATATCTACATAATACATGAACAACCTGAGCTAAGGTAAAAATTTAATTGCATTATGTCAATTTGTTTTTTATAGTAGCTCTTTCATTTGTTAATTATCAGTAATAGAAAATGAATATTGAAAATTTTCGTTTTTACTGTCCGACCATCTGTACTCGCCTTAGTTAATTCCAAGCTCCAGACCGAATCGTGATAAAAGTAGTATCAAAGCACAAGACTTAGGATTAAATAATACAATCTTGATGAAGGAACCAACATAATAATTACAAAAAATATAAAAATAATAATATTGAAAATTTAAGTTAACTTAAACTAAGTAATTATGTTAGTTTAGGCAAAATAAGCATCCGAGATTATTTGTAAGAAATGAAGTACCACCTGCTATTACTATGAACATGAATGCCTTAACCTAGAAGATAATGGCGATGACACAAGTGATTCAGGAGTCCAGACCACAGTTTAGTAAAAATGAAACAGTAGTTGTGAATAGTACATAAAGATGTTTCAGAATCTACATCCACCATTGTTTAAGGGAACCGAAGATTTGATTGAAGTGGAGAATTGGCTGATGTGAATAGAGAATATATTAGATAGTATGGCATGTCCAGATGAAAAAAGAGTATCATTAGCTACATTTGTATTAGATGGAAAAAATGAAAGATGGTGGTGTGGGCAACGTCAGGAAAAACTGGAGGACATACCCAACATAATGGTAATTTGGAAGAAGTTTGTTGGGCATTTTGTACCCATATCTGCTCAAAGATAAATGCACTACAAATTAACCAGATTGGTACTGTGAGAAAATGTATTCATGAAATACGAAGTAGTTAACTACACTGACAAGGTATTTGTCACAGTTGATCGCTACTACCGAAAAAATGCTCTAGATTCCTTTTTGAATTGAAGGGTTCGATCCGGCAATCATTGGCACCGTTGAAAATTAATTATTACTCAGTGTTAGTGGAGCGCGCTAGACGGGTAAACAAAAATTTTCATGTTATACAAAATCGTAAAGAGAAGCACGAGAGAATATTAATGATGTAGAGCATGTGATCAATCAGATAGATTCGATGGGAAAAAGCTCGAGTTTAGTTCTAATAGATTCGGTGGTGACACGCCTCAGAGTACTGTAGTCACTTGTGTCAAGTGTAGAAAACAACATAAAGGAGAATGTTTGATGGGCTCAAATACATGCTACTAGTGACGTCAGTCTAGTGAAATGGTTAGATACTGCCCTTCACTTGTCCATGAAACCTCAAAAAAACCTAAACCAGGTGAAACACTTTCACAGAAGATTGCATGTGGAAAAAAAAGAATACAATCAACAACTTCAGCTCCTAAATTCAACCAAGATAGTCAGTTCAACCTTAAGTTTATGACCATGCTCGTAGTGAGCATAAGGAAGTTGTTGTTGATGATGTTGATGCTAATATGGACTAATGAGTGTGATGTTTTCCTACACATGATATGGATGTCATTATGGTGTATTTCTTTTTTAGACGATGTGTGTTGTGTTTTTAGATGTGATGTTATCAAGTTTCAATTGAGATAGGATGTAAGTGGAGTTATCTAGTCTCAGATATTTATTTTACTGCATTCACTTTTCATTTTAATGACTGAGATCTAGAATTCTTAATAAGAGATGATTTGAGGCTTGAGGCCTGAACCATGTTTATATATTTTAAATTTTGATGATGAAATTTTTATAAGGAGATACATTGTAATAACCAAAATAAAATAAGAAAACTTAAAAATGAAATAAAAGTAATAAAAAATGGATTTTCTTGACAATATTTTTCTTTTAAGTCTCTCTCAAACACCGAAGGGAAGAAAAAAAAGCAAGCAAGTAATAGAGATGCAGAACAACAAGAAGCAGAGAGTTGTGTGGATGACTTCGTGGAGGAGAAGAAAGAGGTGGTCGCATGTGAAACCCTAGCTGAGGCGAGCACAGAAAACGTGTCCGGGAGCGACATCACTTGCGGGAAGAAGGAATTGAGTGATCCTTATGTTCATTTTGTGCAAACGATAACATCAACAAATTGAAGCGTAAATGAGGAAGAGGAGGACGTGGTTTTGTGTGGGAAATGTTGTCAAGCAAACTAGGGTGACAAAACATTAAAGCAATGATGATCAGCTTCCATGTTCATGTAAAAGAAAAGGAAGGAGAAAGAGAACAGCTAGTAGAGAGCCTTCACATGCATTTTATAAGCAAAGGAGTAAGAAATAAAGGGTATCTTGTATGTGGCATTATTGAACATAGAAATATTCAGGCTCTAAAGACAAAGCTGGTGTCGTGCGGGAAAAAGAAGAGGCATGTATACGAGGCTTCTTATTAAAAAAGGGAGAAGAAGTGCGTGCATGACTGGGGGGAGGGATCCAAACAGATCATTTTAAAGTGAGTTAGGATTTTATTATATTAATTAATGGTTTAATTATTATGTTTATTTTAAATATTACATTTAATTAAATCGGAATTCAAACTATACAAGTTTTAAATTTGAAGGAGAAGCCTTACGTGCAGAGAGTAAATCAAGTCATAGAATGAATGTTAAGATAAGGCTTTATGGACTGAATTTTATAGTTTAATTATATAAACTATTTTGATTAAAATCTTATTAAGGTATATTAAACTTTATGAATTAATTTCAATAATTTAGCTTGGACAAGAAATTGAATTAAAAACCCAATAAAATCTAGACCGTATTGTGCAAAAGAAGAAGAAATACGGTCGTAAGATTAGTGCTTATTTTGGCAATCATTTATAGTCAATTTAACTATAAATTTCTACATATTGATGTTAGACAATTATGAAATATAATCAGATGAAAAAAGTGAAGTTGTAAAAGAGAAATTTAAAAGATTTGAAAGAGATCATTTCTTAAGGTGAAATCAAAGTGACTACCTTACTCTTAGGCTATGGTAATTTTTTATCCATCTAAACCGAATTCATTGATTATTATTGAAATCTGATTGCAACAATTACATAGATTTATACAATTTTTATATGTTGGTCATATCATAAAGATGAATATTTATTTTAAGAAATACTAATGTTATGAATTATGTAAAAGTATAATTAAATTAAGAAATCATTTGAATCATATGAATTATATGTGTTTGCATGTGCATGATTGGGTACAATGAAGTTCACCATCTTATGATACTAGTTGCGGGGACACTAAAGTACTCATACACGTAAATGAAAAGAGTTATTGATACTGGTATACCTTAAATTGTACAATTTTAGACGTTGTTCTTGTGATAGATGTAAATAAAATAATATAGAAGTAGAAATGATATAGTTAGATATTTAATATTTCAAACCACCTTAAATGATCATATTAAACAAGATAACCAATCAAATGCTCTTATATTAGTTTATTAAGTTTAACTGACGTGCAGATTTTTATTTTTTCATCATGTTATTATAATTTATAAGTAGAAGTATTCACTTTGTACCTCATTTTATTTTAAATTACCATTTCAATTTTAATTATTTGATTAAAAGATGAGTAATAGAAAGAAAAATATCTACAAAAAACATGGACAATCGGTGCTAAGGTAAACATTTAATTATATTATTTTTATTTATTTTTTTATCGTGACTCTTACATTTGTTACATGTTAATTATAGAAAATGAATATAGAAAAATGTATTTTTTACCGTCCGATCATCTGTACCCATCTTAGATAATTCCAAGCCCAGACAGGCTTGTGACACTTGTAGCGATGAAAAGGCGTGAATGTGTGCTTGTTAAACTAACTATTATAGATACACAGGAAAAAATGCTCGTTTTTCACCTATTAAGAGAATGAAAATATTCTATTAGGTTGTGTTCTATGAAAACTATCAAATGGTTGGTTTTTTATAGTAGTCATAAATGAAATAAATTGAGTGGAGAACTACAATGTTCAAGCTCATTCATTTGTTTTCTAATCAGTTTGAGCAAGATTAAAGATGAATGAAGTCTTCAAAATTTTTCTCAAGCTAGTTTCTTAAATTTCTAATCATATCCGAGCCTTAATTATGCCTAATTACCTAATATGGAAGATGTAAATAATTTAAGGAAATTCATGTCACAAATCATAAATGTATTCATAATTTAGTTTATTAAAATTAACATGATATGCGCAACATTATTTCTAGTATTTTACGAATAACAAAATTATATTTTTATTCTATCCAACTGCGATATATTCAATATCTTCAACGTACCTACACATCTAGTAATATAAATAACATTTTAAATAACATAAGGTATACAATAATGTAAGTTGTGAGAAAACAAGCAATTAAATTATTATTAAATGAGTATTTTATATAGCTTTTAGAGAGCTACTTAATAAAAAATGTGAGCATATTTATGAACATAAATGAATGAACGAGATTATATTCAAGATTATTGATTTGTATATCACAATATAAAAATTTTATTGAAGTTTTTTTCAGCTAACCTTAATGAGCCTTATATTAATGGATATAAAGCTGCTCAATAAGATTTGTTCACTTATAGCTCAAGTTGGGTGCATAAAAGGCTATCAAAAAGGTTGATTGTTATTTGTAAGAGAAGATTTATAGTAAATATCATCAAGATGTTAATTCTGTTCTCTGGATCTAGAAGTCGGTTCAAAACCTTCTTGATTGAAAAGTCAATTTGAATCTCATTGAATCTAAAAATTGATTATTATAATTCTATATTAGAAAGCCAATTCAAGTAGGCTAAATCTACAACTCACCCAATTTCTAATTTCTTTTGGACCCTATTTTAGTTTTTAGTGTTCAACAGAAAACGTTGCTTGGACATGCATTGTGAGATATTCATTCAGTGATGAACTAAAACAAATTGATATCATATTTGTAAATGAGATCTTCCAACTTTGCAAAAGAAAAAGGAAAGCGTTTAATAAAGTTATTGCCCGAGATTTTCTTTTATATAATTTTCAATAGATGTAACCCCTCGTACAGTCTAAGAGTTCTCTCTTGATCAACACCGTTGATGGTTTATTCAATTCTTATATTTTTTATGATTTATCCTCTTGAATAATTTCAAAATAACAATCATATGGCCTGACAGATAGTGGGTGCAAAAAGTTTTACTTAGTTCTTCTACAGGTAAAAGCGAACTAAACTTCAAATATTAGTGTTAGTTCCTCTACAGGTCAAAGCAAGCGAAACTTTATTTGCAAAATCTGATAAAACTGCCTCATCATTAACTTGACCTCTCAGCGCTTAGAAAATAAAGTAATCAAGTGTGGTCCTTACATTTAAATAGAGTTACTTAACTTTTGAGCTTTAGAATATAGGAAAAATGTTGACAGCAGTTTTATTGGACCTTATAGAATTAAGCTCTTCAGCCAAAGAAAGAAATAGTATTCTTGAACTTCGGAATGGTTAAAAATTATCGGATTACCCATAAGCAAGGAAAAAACAAGAGAATTCTTGGGTCTAACATTACATAGCCACTTGGGCCAAAGAAAGAATTCAAATTCTTGAGCATTCGGACATTTCAAAACTATCCGATGAAAAGGGACCGATGGCATCAAGACTAACCCATTGAGTTCAATAGGTTAGACATGGTTAGGTCATTTTAGTTTTCAACTAGCCTATCCCAGTTGGATTTAATACTTTAATTTAAAATTGATGCCTCATTTATTCCTACTTTCAAGGAAATTTGAATTAGTTTTTCTTTCATTTAGAAAGTAGTTTGATATATTCTAGTGAAGTAGTTTCCTCTATTCTTGGAATTAATTTCTTTCATTTTAAAGTTAATCAGCAATTTACATAAGTTTAGTTTTAAAGTCTAAAACATGTATTCTATAAGTATCTTCAAGGAAGAATTAAAAAAAAAGAAAATATTTCTCTACACTCTCATCTTCCTCTCTCCAATCATCAAGCAAGCAGTCCCTTTATATTTTTAATTTTTTATTTAGGTCCCCTCTAAATCATGCTGCTGGAAAAAAATAACAACAGCTTTCGAACACAAAGAATGATCTAAAAATATGCTGCAATAAGGAATCAAAGAGTAGACCTTTGATAATCAAAAATGGGATATTTCTAATTAGAAAACAACATAGAGAAAAACATTACAAAATTTGACCTAAAACTCTGAAAAACAAAAGGGAAGCCTCAATTTCAATTTAAAACCTTAAAGACTACCTTCAAAACAAGACGGATTATTTGGCCAGAAAATCAAATCATTTAAACTATGCAATGTGCTAGCAACTTTTATGAGAATGATAAATGGGATATTGCACCCTTTTCTAGATAAATTTATAATTGCTACAAGGTATTTTGGCGAACAACGGTTAAGTGGAGCATTTGTAAACTTTTGGGCAATCTTAGAGACTATACAAGAATTCAAACCTTTACTTAATCCTCGCCTCAAATTTTTCTACCTCAGTTTCTTAACAAGGAGGACTAAAAATAGAAACAGGATAACGACAATCCAAAACAAGCCCTAACCGTAAACCGTTTCAAAGTGAGAAGCATCATGGGGACCTGTCAACGTGTACGAAAGTTTACCAATAACTTCTCAATATTTGAGTACCAGTAGATTAATTTGTTAGCCCAGTTAATAATAGTGCAGCCATAACTCAGCTTGTAACCATGCAGGTGCTACCAATATATCACAAAGAGTATGCCTGCATTATATGCAAAAAATGCAAATTTTTTATAAGTATGGGAAGGCCATAAAGGGCTCTAGTAACAAATTGAAGATGTCTGAGACATCAAATGCTAGTAGAAGGATAGAGAGAGGGGTCAAGTCTAGACGGTTGGACAGAAGCAGTAAACCTATTTGTAAGCATACAGGTTGTCACGGACAAATAGTCCCACATCGGCTAGGTGTAGGGCCGAAAAGCAGTATTTAAGTCCTGGGCTGCCCATCACCCATAAGGGCTCTTTTGGGAGGTGACAAGTGGTATCAGAGCAGACTACTGTCTGCCAGGTGTGTGGACTCTCTATGGTCCAGTGGGACCCCCAGAGGAGCCGATCCGTGACAAGGGCCTCACGGTGGGACCCTCGGTGGAGCCGATTCGTGACGAGGGCGTCACGTGCTTGGGTGGAGGAGAATGTCACGGACAAATAGTCCCACATCGGCTAGGTGTAGGGCCGAAAAGCAGTACTTAAGTCCTGGGTCACCCATAAGGGCTCAGGGCTCTTTTGGGAGGTGACAAGGTGCTACCAATGTACTAAACAGAGTATGATATGTTGTACACAACAAACCAAATATTTGGGATGCCTTAATAAATTGTTTCGTACAAGGATAATAAATTTCGCAGGAATTTCTGAAAGATCTTTGAGGTTTGATGGATAATAAAACAAAATAAAGATCCGGTAGACAAAGATGGTGAATTGTATGATTATCCACAAGGTAAGGAGCAATAATTCGTATCATTCAAGGAATTATGATAAGAGTCTTTCAGATATGTAGTTTGTGTTCAAATGTGGCTGTTCATGGGTCAACATCAAAGTCACCTTTAGAGATATGTCTAAAATACAGGCCATAGAGCTCTTTTGACCTAAAACTTGAAGTTAGCAAATAGAAGGAAACTAAGAAGATGAGAAGCTATGGCATGCGCAATGATTCCCAAGGTATGGCTTAATTGACCAAATCAAATATTTGGGATGCCTTAATAAATTGTTTCAGACAAGAATAATAAATTTCGCAGGAATTTCTAGAAGATCTTTGAGGTTTGATGAATGATAAACTAAAATAAAGATCCGGTAGACAAAGATGGTGAATTGTATGATTATGCACAAGTTAAGGAGCAATAATTCGTATCATTCAAAGAATTATGATAAGAGTCTTTCAGATATGTAGTTTGTGTTCAAATGTCGCTGTTCATGGGTCAACATCAAATTCACCTTTAGAGATATGTTTAAAATACAGGTCATAGAGCTCTTTTGACCTAAAACTTCAAGTTAGCAAATAGAAGGAAACGAAGAAGATGAGAAGCTATGGCATGCGTAATGATTCCCAAGGTATGGCTTAATTGACCCTCTAGTTCCAAATATTTAAAAATGTGAAAAGTCCCTCTATTTTTTTATCTTATTTCAAAAGCTTAGTTGCAATGACATCCAATTCTTTTAACAAACTTGAATATGCTTTTTTGCAGAAGTGTTTGTTGAACTTTGAAAGTGCAAGACTTCCAAAGTTCAAATACTCAAAGATACATGCAGATGAACGCACTTGAACGATCAAAACCTTAAATAAAGTATTAGATTTATTAGGTTTATTAGCTTTCCATAGTCATTATTATTTATTAATTCCCCTTATTAGATTTATTAGGTTTATTGGTTTTCCATAGCTGTTATTATTTAATAATTTTCATTATTTTGCATTATGTAGTTCCTTATTTATCTTTATTCTTTTTTAAATTTCTTTGATTGTGTTTTTATTACTTTTCTTGTTTGAATCCATTGTAAACGGGTGTTTAAAAATCCCTCTTTGTATCAATGAGAAATATGTTGCCGTGATCACCAATTCAACATAGTATCATAGTCATGGCACTAACACTAGAGGTTCCACGCTAGCTATCAGCCACCTGCCAACCACCTACATACCGGATCCTTCTTGCCACTGATTTTTTATTCTGTTGCATCGTCCCTATCATTATTACTTATTTTATGTCCTTGATTTCATGTCTACACTTCTTTTCTATTGGAACCACCATGCTGATAATTTTTATTTTTTTGTCGCTATTTTTCTTTCTTTATTGGATCCTCCCTGCCGTTATTACCTATTTTCTGCCACTGATTTCATGTTTCTTTTTGTTGGATTGTCCCTGGAGGTGATTTTTTTTTCTGCTGATTTTTTTCCTTAACATTTTCATTGTTGGGTCCCAAGCCCCGGATGTAAAAAATTGAGAGTTGCGTTAGGTAATCAACAGCCAACGTAAAATTTATCGAAAAATCATGACATGAATCTTTTTTATCATTGTGTAAATGCTAGGGCATCCCCTGAAAGCAACGTAATGTATGGTCTGAATACAGTGAAAAGTATGCAAGAGCCGCTATACCGACGACCGGGTGTAGTGTCAAATAAGTAAGGGTTCCCACATTATGGATGGAAGTAGATAGAGAAGTTAGTCTATGAAACTAATATTATGATAAGATATTGGAATATAGATACTCTCACTGTTAAATTAATGAAATTAGTTGATATTATGATTCATGGAAAGATAAATATCTTATGTATTCAAGAAACTAAATGGGTATTCAAGAAACTTATGTATTCAAGAAACTAAATGGGTTGGAGAAAAGGCTAAGGAGATTGATAACTTAGGTTTTAAACTTTAGTATTCAGGTAAGAGTAGCACTAGAAATAGTGTATATGTAATTATAGATAATAATTTGAAAGATAATATTGTCAAAATTAATATAATTGGAGATAGAATTATAGTCCTCATGATTATTGTTGATACTAAGATTTTTAATAGATAAGAGTTTGAAAGATAATATTGTAAAAATTAATAGAATTGGAGATAGAATTATAGCCCTTAAGATTATTGTTGATACTAAGATTTTTAAAATTATAATTCTTTATGCTTCACAACTAGGTTTAGATAGATGTTCTAAAGATAAATTTTGGAATGACTTAGAAGAATTAATATAAATGATAACTCTTGAAGAAATAATTTTTATATGAGGAAATTTAAATGGACATGTTGGTAGATTAGTAGAAGATTTTAGAAATATTCATGGTAACTGCGGTTCTGGAGTGATTAATGAAGAAGGTAGAGTCATATTAAATTTTGCTTTAGCGTATGATTTTGTTATTGCTAATACTTTATTCAAGAAAATAGATGAGCATATTATTACTTATAAGAATAGATCTAATAAAACAAAAATTAATTATTTTCTTATGAGAAAAAGAGATCGTCGAGAATGTAAAAATTGTAAGGTCATTCCAAACAAGGATTTAAGTACTCAACATCGATTACTAGTTTTAGATTTTAAAATTAAGAGTTGTAAAATAAAGAATTCAAGAAATGATTGTTATAGAATTAGATGAGGGTACCTAAAAGACATAAAATTATTTTTATAATTAAAATTCAAGATTTCAAGATTTGGTATGTTTAGTAAGAAACAAACTCTAGATGGGATAAAGTAACGAACACTATTAAACAAGTCACAAAAGAGATACTTGAAGAATCAAAAGAAAAAATTTCTATAAATAAAAATAGTTGGTGGTGGAATAATAAGTACAAGAAAAGATAAAATATAAGAAACTATGTTATAAAAATTGGTTTAAATGTAAAAGCTTAGATAACTGGAAAAAATATCAATCGGTCGAGTCTTAAGAGAACAATCTGTGATGCTAAAAATTATGCTTTTAGTGATCTTCATATAGATTAGATACTAAGGAGGGTGAAAAATAAATATATAAACTAGCCAAACAAATAGAAAAAAAAAGTAAGGATTTAACTCAAATAAAGTGTATTAAAGATGAAAATCAAAATGTGATTTTCTTAGAAAAAGATATTCAACATAGGTGAGTGAGAAATTTTGGTAATCTTTTAATAAATATTTTAATGAAGTTTCTAAAAATACAATTGACCTTAGTGATCTTAATATCATTAATAATAATAAAATATTTTATTTTTACAGTCGTATTAGTAAAAAAAAAAGTTGATGAGGCTTTAAAGAAAACCAAGGGTGGAAAGTCTATAAGACCTAATGATATCCTATTTGAAGTGTCGAAATTTATAAGAGATTTGAGAGTTTCTTGACTTAACTCTTGAAAATTATTTTAAAAACTAAAAGATGTCTGAGGAGTGGAGGCATTCCAGCGTCTCTAGTCGAACCAAAGAATTGTATAGAAGCTGTTTTGCTTTAATGAAAACCTTTCTACCACTGATTTAACAGAACATTTCTGTTGTTAGTTTTACCTGTCGAGCCATTCAGAAGGCCTTCCAGACCGGCTATTTTTCCTCAGTCGTCGGCCATCTTTCTTCCTATCTGTCTGGTTGTTGGTTCCAGAAGCTTTTTCAACTACTGAACATACCTCTTACCAGTCTTTTATCTCAAATCATGCTCAGCCCTCTTCCATGACCCCTTGGGCAAATCACCCTATTTGTGATAACTGACAAAAACCCAACTACACTCATGATAAATGTTGGAAACTAAACCGACAAAACTTCCCAGTAAACCGACAAACAAACCTTCATCCAAAATTCTCTGCTGTCAAGGTCTTACGGCGACATTCAAGTCTACCATGGTTCAACCAACTCCTACTCGGAACATCCTATAATCCTTTGAATCCCTGAAAAACCCCAATCGAGCAATTGATCAAGCTATTTGGAGCCAATCAATTCTCTGCGAGTGCATCTACCTCACGTCCGACAAGGTACTCTTCCTGTGGCTCTCACAATTTTTTCCTCCTCTAGTCCCTGGATTATTGATTTGAGTGCCACGGATAACAAGATTGGATGCTCGCAAGTCTTCTCAACTTATTATCCATAGTCTAAGAAAAATACAATCAGAAATGTCGATGACCCTTGTAGTTCTATTGTTGGTAAAGGATCAGTTGTACAAACAACCAGTTTAACTCTGGAGTCTATTTTACATGTTCCTCTATTGCAATACAACTTGTTATTTGTTAGCAAGTTGACGAATGATATTTTGATTATATTGCAAATTTCTTTCCTGATAGTTATGTTTTTCAGGATCATCGTTCGGGAAGGATGATTGAAGCTGCTAAAAGAGTAGTTTGACTCTACTACTTCCAAGAAAAGAGCACAGGGAATGATGACACACCCCTCAAAAGTTGTAGCTTATCTCGAGTCATTGAATGTCTCATTATGTTGTTGCATTGTTGTTTAGATCATCCTAGTTTCTAATATTTAAAAAATGAAAATCTGTTCATGTTTTCTGATAAAATTTTTCTAATTTTAATTGTGAGACATGTCAGTTAGCCAAACATCATCGGGTCTACTACACACCCCACACTTACACAACTTCCGCTCATTTCACTCTCATTCACAGTGATATATGAGGACCCTCTCGCACTTCTAGCTACACCAATGAACGGTGATTCCTAACTTTGAGTGACGATCACACTCGGCTGACATGAGTATATATTTTAAAAGACAAATCGGAGTTTGTTGTCACATTCTAAAACTTTTACACATTCATTTTAACTCAATTTAAAACTCCTATTCAAGTTCTTCAAACCAATAATGGTTGTGAGTTTTTCAACTCTAATTTGAGTGAATTCTTGATGAATAAAAGCATCCTCCACTATAGCTTGTGTATGGACACGCATCAGCAAAATGAGGTAGCATAGAGAAAAAACTATCACCTCCTTGACGTTGCTCACTTCATTATGTTTCAATTCAATGTACCGAAATAGTATTGGAACGGTGGCATTCTCACTATCACCTATCTCATAAATAGTCTCCTCTAAAATTCACAAAATCATAACTCCCTTAGCAATCATAATGTCATAATTCACTACCAATCAGATCTTCTCCACCTTAGACCCTAAGATTTTTGGGTGTACTACTTTTATTCAGAACATTGCCAAAAATTGGAGTAAACATGATCTCAGATCCATAAAATGTATCTTCCTTGGATACTCTATCACTCAAAAAGGGTATTGGTGTTTTGATCCTACCACTAACAAAATCTATGTGAGTGTTGATGTCTCATTCTTTGAAAGTGTTCCCTATTTTCCTAACTCGGCCCCAAGTGAGGGGAAGTTTGGGTTATTAGACACTATCCCTTATCCTACACCTTTGGATGTTACCCCCATTGTTCCTACCACTGAGTCCCCTGTTTCAGTGAATACACCATCCGGTGAGTCCCCTAATTCGGTAAATGCATCATCTCCTCCTACTATCTGTGTCTACACTAGGCGCACTCGTTCTAATGCCCATACTTTGGAACCCGCTACCTCCTTACAAAACCTTGACTCCAATCCGGACGACATCCTCAGCACGATCCCTCCTCTGAATGAGGAGGAGAGTTCTCCAAGTAAGGTATGAAATCAGACATGCTCCCTCTATTCTATGGCAAAATGTCACTTTCCGCGATTTACCACCGACCTACAAAACATTTGCTACTACCTGACGAACCGTCATATCCCAACTACTATTGAGGTTACTCTTGCTAATCCAACCTAGAAAACGACACTAATGGAGGAGATGAATGTCCTTTGGTGAAACCATATGTGGGACGTTGTTGACCTTCTTAAAGGTAAGAAAGTTGTCGGGTGCCGATGGATGTTCAGCACCAAGTTTAACTCTGATGAATCTTTTGAATGCAACAAAGCACAGTTGGTCGTCAAAGGGTATTCACAGACAGACAGAGTTAACTATGAAAAGACATTTATTCTAATAGCCAAGTTAAACACTATTCAGGTCCTATTGTCCCTTGCGGTGCATCTAGATTAGCTTTTATTCCAGCTAAATGTCAAGCATGTATTCTTGAATGGAGAGCTTACAGAAGAGGTATGTGTGTCTCTCCCTCCTGGCTTTAACTCTACTGCCTCCAGAGAGCAAGTGTGCAGGCTGCGAAAGTCCCTCTATGGGTTAAAGCAATTCCCAAGAGCATGGTTCGAAAAGTTCACAAAGATGGTTGTGGGCCATGGTTTTACTCAGGCTCAATCAGATCACACTCTCTTCTTCCGGCATTCCGCCAATGGCCGAGTAATTGTCTATGTTGACAATATTGTTCTTACAGGAAACGATCTCCCAGCATTGAAGTCCTTGAAAGGCATTCTTGCTAAGTCATTTGAACTGAAAGACTTAGGATCTCTCTGGTACTTTTTAGGCATGGAAGTGGTATGATCATCTCGGGGCATTTGTCTATCTCAGCACAAATATGTAGTTGATCTCTTGACAGAGAATCATCTTCGTTTGCACAAACTCGTGACTATCCCTATGGATCCCAATGAACAATTATCTGACATTCTCAATGTTGTGTATGTCAACAAGACTAACTACAAGCGTCTTGTGAGGAAACTCATCTATCTTGCTCACACTCACCCCGACATATGTAACACGGTTGATATCGTGAGTCAATTCATGCATGACCCATATGAGCACCATTTCCAAGCTGTCCATCTAATTCTCCACTATTTAAAAGATAAATTAGGCACATGTTTGTTTTTCTCTCGTCACCTCTCTCGGTCTTTTGTTATTTATACTGATGTTGATTGGGTTGGATCGGTTCATGATCGACGTTCCACCTTGGGGTATTGCTCATTTGTAATGGGAAACCTTGTCACGTAGAAAAGCACAAAACAATCTGTGATTGCTCAGAGCAGTGCTGAAGCTGAATTTCAATCCATGTCCTTGTGGATCTGTGAAGCCCTCTGGTTACGCATCATGCTCTGTGAACTTCATATGTCAACCACCGTTCCGCTGCAACTATTTTGTGATAATAAGACCACCATCAACATTGTTTACAATCCAGTCTAGCATGAACATACGAAACATGTGAAGATTGATAGGCACTTCATTAAGTAAAAGATTGAGTCCGGGGAGATTTGTGTTCCTTTTATGCCCTCTAATTATCAACTAGCAAATATCCTCACCAAAAATCTTCCCCATCCTTTGTTGATGACTTCAAATCCAAGTTGAACATGATTGGCATCTATGTTTCAACTTAAGAGGACTATTAGATTTATTAAGTTTATTAGCTTTTCATAGTCATCATTATTTATTAATTCCCCTTATTCTGCATTATGTAGTTTCCTTTTTATCTTTATTCTATTTTTATTTCTTTAATTGTGTTTATATTTCCTTGTTTGAGTCCATTGTAATTGGGTTTGAATAATCCTATTTGTATCAATAAGAAATATGTTGTCTTGATCACCGAATTCAACATAAAGATATATTTTTCAATCATTATGTTTGGTATTTAGAGCTGAAGGCATATAAAGAACAAGGAAAAGATGAAGTCTGCAATCGGTATGCAGGTAAACTTTCATTCGGACATGGGAATACACATAACTAGAAGAAAAAGGCTTGAGCTCATCATAAGCAACATTACCGTTTGATTATAAGAAACATGGTACCAGTGATTACCACCCCAATTATTCATCCAATTATACAAACTACTGACCAATAGGCGATGGGTTAGGTTGACTAAAGGTTTCACTAGGCTCAAAAACTTACCAGTTAATAAGATCAAAGAGTAAAAATAAAGTAAAAAACTATAAATCTTAATTTCCCAATTATGTTTTCTTCGGATAAATAACAGTTCTAAAAAGCACAAATATATACTCGTATATTCAAACTCTGTGATTTCCATAAGGCATATTCATAGCTTCATTTCACTCAATGCCACGATTTAGCTTAGAATTGATGTTCACATCTTCCACAAACTTCCATGGTTAATTACCATGCTTCAAACCAGGGCCTGACTTTCGATAAATGCTTAACAAAAGTAAATCATATCAAATCATTCAAAAAGTAGGCCAACTTCACTTTTAAATAATGTGGGTCAATTTACTCCTGTACTACGGTAGATACAAAAGATTAGACTACAAATTTCTCATCTAGCTCAAGTAAAAGATTATTTTTATCTAAATAAAAAGTTCAAGGACAAAAAAAAAAGGTTGCATAAAAAGTGTGACCATTTTCCCTTGCTAAATTTTATAAATGCCATCTTTATTAAACAAAGGAGAAAATTTTTAAAAGATAAGAAGCTAAAAATTAATAGAGCAAATATTGGGAACATAATATAAAATGTTAATAGATATCAAATTAAAATTATCAATTAATATTGTTGGAAAGTTAATTGATACATAGATGTGATAAATTTAACCATCCAAAATCTATTAAGAAAAATTAGGATGTAACGAGCATATAACTTTTAGAGTGTAAGCATGGTAAAATTGAGAAGTTTCTTAAGTTTATTATAAAATAAGAGGGGCATCATGCAGATTAAAAGGTAATTTTTAGGAAAAATTAGATTGTCTATGCTAAATAAATTTAAGCATTGGCTCAGGTGGTGTACTCTCTATTTTTCAAAGCATAGTCCTTGGAATTGAGATATGGCTTCTAAGGCATGCAGAAATTATCTTGCTCGCAACATAAGTATAAATTTATATCTGGCTTCATACTAAAAAAAATTAAAAGTTAAAAAAATTATGAACTTATGCCCACCTTATCATCAATAAATATCAGCGATAGATTTCCATCACTTTAAATAAATAAATAAATAAATAGGTATTCTGTAGTTAAGAGTGATAAAAATGATATTGTTAATATGCATAAGTTGTAAAATTCGAATCATGGATGAGAAATCATTAGATTTGAGAGACAGTATGGCTGGTATAAAATAAGGATAAAATATTTGAAATGTGACCGTACGGTTTAAGCGTACAAAATGCAGAGTGGAACATAATACTTGTAAGACATGTGATAGAATTAATGTAAGAATTAGAAAGAAAAATGTGTAGAATTAATACACAGCTAAAATATTTACTAAAAATACAAATAACATGACATTAAAGATTTATCAAACGAAACTCAAATAGCTGTGATAAGAAATTATGATCATGAATATTTAATAAAACATGCTCAATTCATGGATATAATGCCCTATGAAAATACTTTAAATTAATGAGGAACTAAACAATTGCTCTTTCAACATTTCATAAAAAATAGTGAAGAAAGATAACATCACATGGTCAAAAACATCAAAGAACCATGAAGAAAACTAAAAGTCCTTTATCCATAAGATCAACATCAACATAGCAATTCTTAAGTTTATTTTTTAAGCAAACATTTTTGTTAAAAATACTTTATGTCATCACACATGCATATCTTAAATATATAAATTCTACATAGGCCCAAAAAATTTAAGATTCAAAAGTAAACTTCACCTCTAAAACAACGAATCATTGATTCAAAAGTAAAATTTTATGCCAATGCTAAGGCTTTGAATCACATGGTACGTATATAAAATTTTCAAAAAGCCTGGGAAAACTAGTTCATCAATAATAGCCCTCCAGGTAATGGAATCTCCTAGGCCTTTCACTTTTTGACCCATTGTTTTTCAGCTGGGCAGCCGTTGAACGCCTCATATCCCCTTCCAAATGCCGTCAATCTAACATATTCTTGTTCCCTAACTATTACCCAGCCACCTCCCAACTAGCTCAACTTCCTAAATGCCTTCTAAAAGCACACTAGAATGGCCCCACTTGGCCTTCTTATTTTCTTTTATATTATTATCTCTTGCGAAGAATCTTGTTATTAGAGGGTGATGATTATTGAAATTGCTTAAAGCTCTATTTCTAAGAAAACCTAGCCAACAAAATTCAACCAGAAACCCTCTCATCTCTTTTGACATTATTTGGCCCCTCTATCACTTCTCACTTCTCTCATTGCAAGTTAAAAGAGCTTGGAAACAAAGAAGATCAAATAAGCATCTGAGGATTGAAGCCAAAATCCTTGAAATGTCTCTGTTAGATCTTTGTTAGCTTCTTACTGTTTGAGTGATTAAGATTTTCAATATTCATTGGTTTAATGCATTTTTTATATGTTGAGATGGTTTTTTCTTCTCACTCCTTTTTCCATAAATAATTTATCATTGAGCCCAATTTGAGGACAATTTACCTTATTCCATGATTTTTGTGATGATGAAGACTCAGTTTCCTATCTTAATCTCCATTAAAATTTTTTAAATGATCTTAATTCTTAAACAAAAAAAGCTTTGGTGAATAAAATAAAAGAAAAATATTTGTTTGTTGGAAATTTTACAATGCTTACAATAATTATTTTCATGGTGAATTGCTTTCATGGTCCTCTAGTTGTGGCTACCCCCTCTCTCGAAACTAAGTCTAAATTACCTCTTCCCAAACTCTAATCAAAACGCCCATCCCTTGTGAATATTTTAGTTCATACCCAACTATCCAAATTATTCTAATCAATTGTCACCATTTCTTTGTAAATTCCTCCGCTTTCAAAGATGTACGGCATCAAATAAAATCAGATCAAATCATAAAGTGGGGATCATGAAGTGGGTCTCGATTCAAATCCTCTAAATTTGAAAAGAATATCAAGGCAATAAATTCTACTCACCAAATATTCTCCGAACCCACCTCATCCGACCATACCAACGCAAAATAAATAAATAAATAAATAAAATCATGCAATCGAACGAAACGATTTAATTTAACCTAAACAAAATCTAACATGTGTTCACCAAAACCTAGGCTCTCATACAAAAACTGTCTTCCGAGTTCCAACTCCCTTAAATTTTTAAGATCATTTCTCATATTTCTTGAGCAATTTTGTTGTGTGCGGTTGTCACTTGATTCTCAACAACTTTTATGTCAAAGTATTTTTGTTGATTTTGATGAGATGCATTATAGAATTCTTTACACCATTCCATTATGTCCAACATTACCTAAACAATATTATCCCATCCACAAACATAGCAAGGCTTTGAAAACTATCATGGAAACCAATATATTAAAAAGCTTATAGGATAAGAAGCTTGTATATTAGGAATATTATTTTAGGTATTTGATTAGAGGAGATCTAATCACGTGATCTTTTCTATATTAAAAAAATTCCTAATCTAATTACAAGATCTTTTCTATATTAGAAATATTCCTAATCTATTGAGATGGAGTGTGTATAAATATGTAACAAGTGTCCAATTATTAAGAAGAAAAAAAATTGCTTCCCTTTACATGGAATCTGAGCCTTCTTCAGGTTCGCCTTCATCCCACGATGACGTGCGTAGCTTGTCTTTGTTGGCTTCATCTATGTAGGTATCTTTGTCGACCGCAATCTGCTTCGTCAATTAATGCCATTTACTTCATCAATTAGTATTGTTTGTTTTGTCAATCTGCACAATTTGTTTCATTGATCGGCCTTGTCTGCTCTTGTTCAAAAGTCTACTCACCTCATTCATGTCTGCACGAAGAGGAACGCTCGGCTTATTTGGAAGAGACGAATCGACGGAATCATAGTTTCAAGTTGCAATCATGGATTTGTCTGCATCAATCGCCTTCGTCGCTGTTTTGAAGGGTTGTGTCAGCTCACAGAGGACGACGGATCTGCTCGACAGTGCCGAGCTTTCGGGCAGCATTCCTTGCTCCAGTGAACCCTCGTTGAAATTTTTTCTTCAAACTAATCGGCTTGTGTCAGAAGTGAATTTCCATAGTGGATGATCGAGTTGGCTCGTTGTCTGGAAAAGAAGCCAAACTGAATTGCTTGTTTAAAAATTGCTAATTGGCTCATTATCGCTTCAATCCACAAACAAATTGGTGAACCATTTGATTTCCAGAGAATGTTTGAGTTTGTCCATTTGTTTTCTGCAATTACTTTGGTATCATCTCCTCCATGTCATCCTGCAATAATTCGACTTATTGGATTGCCTGGACTAGACAACGGGATCACATCATCATCATTGAGATTCATTATAACATTCTCGTTGAATATTGGGCAATAATCATGGTTCTTGAACAAAAACATCTTGTCACAAATTCGGTTTCATCTGAGGCTAAAATTACTAATGATAAGCTAAACACCATTAATTACTTTTAGGGGAATAAAACAGTGGGACTCTACTAAGGAATATTTCTCAAGGAAGTCACCTCATTAATAATTCCCCAGTTAAGACTGATCTGAATTATTCTGAGTGGGTGAGAGTTGATGCTCAACTCTTGACGTAAATATGAAACTTTATTGAACCTCATCAATTTGGTCATATTTCTCATTATGACCGTGTTAAATATTTGATGGAGGAATTAGCATTTGTGTTTTCTGGGAAATACAACATTTCTCGAATATTTCATGTTTGCAAAGAGTTCTATCGAGCTGAACAACAAGATTAATAACTTACCATGTATCACATGCACTTTGAAAGTGTTCACAAAGAATTAAATGCACAATTGCCCTTCATTATTGATGTCTGGATTCACCCAACTCAAAGAGGAAAAATGACTATTATAATTTTTTAGCTGGCCTCAACTTTCAGTATGAAGATGACAAATCACAGATCCTACATGATCCTAGAGTTACAATTTTGAGGGAAGCCTAAACAAAAGTGTTGTTCCCTTTTCCAAGTTCTCAGGCTTTATCCGCGAAACGACTTAGTGCTCTCGCTAGCCAAAAAGATATAGACATCAGTAAACCTAGGTCTAAGGTAAGTATAATGGAACCTGAAATCTAGAAATCAAGACTCTAAAGTAGTTTGCTACTACTACCTGTTACCGAAGTTAACCCAAATTACAATAGGAAAAATAAATATTATTACCGAAAATAAATAAGTTGTTACAATTAACAAACTTGAAAGGAAAATTACAACAATACAACACAAGCAAACACTACAAAAATGTATCCTAAAGAAGGTGGAGTCGGCTAGGTTGAACGGAATAGTTGGCGGGTGTGGCGATAACAAAAGAATGCTGGTGACATCGAGGGGGAGGTGCGAAACTATAGGGACACCAAGTATGGTTGTTGTCTTGGATGGTGGCAGCGAGGAGTTCGGGTGGGTAATGGTGGAACAGCAAGAAGGAAATGTTCCCAGGCTATCTTGGACAGGAGCGACACAAGGGGAGGGCTAGAATAATAGGGCAAACCGCACTCTAAATGTTTGTGCCCACTTAACATTGATTTAATCAATAGTATGCAGGTTTTGCAATCTATTGTAAATGACCAATGGAATCACAAGCTGCTTCGAGAAGCCTTTGGCGAGGAGCTTTTTTAGAAAAATTTGGGCATTAATATTTATCTTAATCTCACTGAGAATAGCTTAGAGCTCAATCAGACCCACTCTGGCAAAACTATTACTGCTTTCTTACGAAGCCAAGTTTGATTCCCCAAATATAGACTACAGTTGGATCAAGAAACTTTGCATGCATCCGCGCGAGAAGATGTTTTGGTGGCGCTTTATCAATGATGTTATACCGACCCGAACCTGGCTTGCTCAAAGGGGGCTAACGGATACCAGTGCATGTTCGTGGGGATGTCTGGCATCGGAGACCAGGGACCATCTTATTACTAATTGTTCATTTTTTTAGGACTAGAGATACTCTAAAATCTTGGGGAATCTCTCCTCCTCACTTCAGTAATTATATCAAGGCTATCGAGAAGCTTAGTAAGGTGCCTAGAAGTGGAGTGCCGCATGCCAAATGCTTTTGTTATACTACCCATTTTTGTTGGAGGCCCCGAAATGCAAAATTTCATAACCATACTTATAGCACGCCAACTATTTTAGCAGCAAATATTCTCGAAGCACTTACCAACAGACCACTTTATATTTTTCTGAAGCACTGGGATGCTAGTCGATCAGGCGGGCCGTTTTATACTCCTCTTGTCTTGCATCCCCCCCTCCCCCTCTCACTTCTGGGGTGGCTAAAAATGAATTTTGATGGTGGGTACTTAGGGGGATTGTTCGTGAAAAGTAGGGTATTAGAATTGTGGCGGTTGTGCACTTGTTTGAGCATTGGGATGGTGCTCAGGTGGAATTGGAAGCTATTAAGTCTTTCCAACAAGTCGGCCAACATTGGATGTTTGAATGTAAGGGGCTTATCCTTGAAAGAGATGATGCTAATATAATACATTTATTGAGATCTACCATGAAGCGAGACAATTGGTGCCAATGATTGCATGATCAACCAGATTTTGCCTTTTTGCTTTCTTTGAAGCAGGTTTTTGTTATCTCATATTTCTCGTGAATATAATAAGGCCGCTCATTTTTATGCTAAGCGTACCCTTGGTGGGTCTTTTGTTTTGCTAAATATAGAGGATGATAGAAAACTTTTTACTATACTTGTAAATGATAGGTCTCTTTTTTGTACATCATGGATGAATACATGCATGTTTCTGTACATTTTTTATATAATAATGCAAAACGCACACTTTCAAGGAAAAACAGGGCAAAGGGGTGATTTGGGCGGCAACAATGACAGCGGCTGGGAGGCTAAGGCTGCAGAAAAATAGCTATCAGAATGTTGTCCTGGGCGGTTGCAGCAATGAAGGGCAGCCGGGAGAGACGTGGGGAGGATGCGAAAGGGGATATGGAAGATAACCACCACCACAAGAAAGAGGTACAGCCAAAGCACCACCCAAATCCTCAAATACATCCCTCGAAAGGAGAAAACAGACGTCGGCGGCTGTACTAAATAAAACACACCAAAAACTCTCTTCCAAACCCTAATACAACACATATATAGAAAATGACTAAAAAGAAATAGAGGATAACAAGAAAGAAAGCACAAGGAAGGAAAATGGGATTATTTCGATGCCTCTCCCACAATAGTTATTCTAGCGGTACTATAGCAGCTACAATGCCGTGTAAACTTTGAGTTGTAACTCTTGCGTCAATCTTCCGGGGTTGGGGAGAGCTTCAACCTCCTATGTCAAAACTTATGTCTATTCATTGTATGGCGCCAGGTTAATCATATTGAAAGTGACGCAAGCATTTTAATCTCTCGGTAATTCAATCTTTTTGACATTGACATTCTAAAGCACATCTTGATAGAATTGATATTCATTCTATTTTGGTACAATCATAATTAAAACTATATGTAGATGGGTATCCTCACAAACCAAGTCTCGAGTCATTAAAAGTGTAATTAATTTCTTCCACACTTCGTACTCGTCTGAGTGTGAGTGTATGCAATAAACTCATATGTAAGAAGGAATTAACTCTGAGACGAAATCTATGGCCGACTGGACCACACAGAAGTATTACCACTTAGAAGAAGTCTCCTCTCCTTCTTCTCTGAAAGGATCTGGATCCAATTGGAGACTTTTCTTCCCATAAAACTCCAAAGACAATTTTCAAAGTTGTGGCTCATTCTTCTTGTTTGAACATCTGATGGTAGGTACACCATTGAACTAAATCTCATTATTTGGTGACTCATCGTTGCCTAAATCCTCACAAGATTCTGATAAATTGTTATTGTATCTATCACCGGTTCAGAACTTGATACGGCTCCACATCCACCACCTACAACTTAGCCCATACCACCTATCACTAAAGTTAACTCTAGAATATCTCATCAACCTGATCCTAGTTCGGCACTGATATCATCTCATTCAACGAATCCTCCTCCCAGTGGCCTTGATCTAACTATTGCTCTTCAAAAAGGTAAACGTCAACGTGTCTATCCCATTTTCTCTTATGTTAACTATAACCATATATCTTCTACTTATTTGTTTATTGCTTCTCTTGACTCGATTGAGATCCCAAGCTCTGTTTAGCAAGCCCTATCACATTATGGATGGTAAGCAATGATACTTGATGAAATGAATGTCTTAACTGTAAATAGAAACTAGGAATTAATTGAAATACCTTCTGAAAGGAAAGTTATTGGTTACAAATAGGTCTTTACAGTTAAATTTTATTTTGATGGATCTGTAGCTCGTCTCAAAGCTCGATTGGTTGCTAGGGGATATACTCAAACTTATGGATTTGACCACTTGGACATGTTCACTCCGGTAGCTAAGTTGACTTCGGTTAGCCTCTTTTTATCCTTAGTTGTAATGAATAATTAGCTCCTACACCAACTTGATGTGAATGTCTTTTTGCATGATAATCACTTAAAACATGGAGCAACCTCCAAGTTTTATTCCTCAAGGGGAGTCTAGGAGAGTGTGTCATTTTCAGAAGTTATTATATGGACTGAAGTAAAAAACCTCGGGCATTGTTTGGAAAATTCAACAAATCATTAGAAGAGTTTAGGATGCATAAAAGTAAAAGTGATCATATTGTATTTTACAAGCAATCTGTTTATGGAATCAAACTTCTAGTGGTATATGTTGATGATATCATTATTACTGGAAGCAATGTGCAGAAAATTTTATCTGTAAAATTATTTCTCTAAAATCAATTCACCACTAACGATGTGGGTGCCTAGAAATATTTATTGGAAATTGAGGTATCAATGAGCAAGAAGAGTATATTTCCATCTCAAACGAAATACGTCTTCGATTTATTAGCAGAAATTGAGAAATTCTAAGTCAAATCATGCAGTACTACTATGCTTCCTAATCAACAACTTACCAAGGATGGAGAGCATTTTAATGATCCAGAATGATATAGAAAGTTAGTTAGAAAACTAAACTACCTCATAGTGACTCGCCCAGATATTGCTTATTTAGTTAGTACAATAAGTTCGTTCATGTCTTCCACCACAGTTCATCATTGGTCAACTTTGAAATAGATGTTATGTTACCTCAAAGATGCTCCTGGACAAGGTATTCTAGATCAGATCCATATGCATAAAAATATTAAATGTATCTCTAATGCAAACTAGGTGGGTTTCAAAATTGATCAAAGATCTAATTGATATTATGTTTTTATTGGTGGCAATTCGATCTCATGGAAAAATAAACAATAGAATGTGGTGTCACGATCTAGTGCAAAATTATCGGTTGATGATACAAGCTTCAAGTGAATTGATATTGATCTCCCAATTGTTGACTAAAATGTGATTTAAGACGACAGTTCTGGCAAAAAAGTGATGTAATAACCAAGTTGCAATTCATATTACCTCAAAACCTACCTTTCATGAATAAACTAAGTACGTTGAGATAGATTTTCACTTTTTTTGTGAAATATTTAACAAAATTTAATTTCTACAACCCATGTAAAGATTGGAGAACAATTAGGGGATAATTTTCACAAAGGCCTTTAATGGAGCTAGAGCTACTTATATTTGTAACAAGTTGGGCATGATAAATATCTATAATCCAACTTGAGGGTGAATATTATTGAAAGAAATATATTAGAAAGCTTATATATTAAATATCTAATCTCATAATCTTTTTTATTAAAAAATATTCCTAATTTATAGAGATGGGATTGTGTATAAATATGAAACATGTGTTCAATAAATAAGAAGAGAAAGATTTGCTTCTCTTTACAAAAACCAAAAAAACATTCAATGAAAGAAAAAAGTTCAAAATTCAAAGATTTAACTCAAATTGAACAGGGAGTTGAACCATAATGGAAAAAATAGACACTTGGTTAGACGGAAGAATAAGTTGTCAACTAGATGACCCAAAAAGACAAATAAAAATTGCCCTAATATGCTTGAGAAGTGCAGTAATTCTAATTCTCTAAAAGAGAATTTTTCAAAACCCATTGAAATGGATGCAAGGCAACCAACACCAACACCATTCAAGATCAAGCATCAAAAGGCTAAGGGAGTTCAAGTCAAGCACAAACTAATCACTAAAAGTTAGATCAAGCACGGGCTAAGGCACTTGAAGCAAACACTTTGTATTATTCACTTTTAATTTACTTCCTTATAGATTATTATATAATAGAAACATGTATGAATAGGACTTCGTTCTCGTTTGGCATATCAAATCTTTCCTACCCCTCCTGTTGATTGGAAAATCTTGAAAGTAACTAAAAAATAAAAAATAAAAATCAAAGCAATATTCAATATTTAATGGCTGAAGTCAGGAGCTTGGAAGATCTCTCCATTGGAGTACCTGGTATGTTCATGTTATTTGAGTGATTAAGAATTCAATGTATGCTAGTATGATGTTTTTTTATGTTGAAATGTGGTTTCACCCCTTATTTTTCCCATAAACAATCTCTCTTTAAACCAACAGCTTTTAAACACATAGCCCTCCATAGCCGTTGTTTTTATGATGATGATGATGAATCAATCTTTTCTCTTGATCTCCACTAAATGGTTTTAAAATGCCTTGAATTTGAAATAAAATATGCTTCAATTACAAAAATAAGATATAAAAAAATTGTTTCAAAGAAAAGATCAAAAAAATGTTGAAAATATCAAATAATGTTGTGAGGCTTGCATCATTAACATTATTACTACATTAAAGATATAAAATTACACTTAAACATAAATTAACTAAGCAAAGACTCTCAAAACAATTTGTGTATCGTAAGTTAAGAGATGACATGGCAAAATATATTCATGGAGAACCAAATTAAAATTTTTACAGCAAGCGGAATATAATTTAGAGTGTTTGACAAAAATTAAATATAGTTTTTTTTTTTCTCTTTTCTTTCTAATGTCATCAATAAGAAAGAATGATTTTTAACTTTAAAAACTTTTATAAATGCAATACTGATAATTCAAACATATATAAAAGCCATATAGCATTGCTTTTAAATTCTTCTAAAAGTGAAATATGGTAGTAAAACAATAGGTACATCTCGTGTTTGCTATATAAATATTTTTAAGGCCAAATCACTGCTAATCAGGCTAAGCATTATAGCAAAAATCATGATTTGAACTATTTAAAATTTGATTTACCATCCAAATCAAATGGCAAAGTTTATTTCATTGCTCATTCTTTAGTCTAACTCAGTTTCAATCACATCATAATTATGAAAATTAATATGTCAACACTAGCAATACCCTTTCATGGTATAAAAACGTTTTTAAACTTAAGTCTAAAGAAGCACATTATTAAAAGGCACCTCATAAATTAATGACTTAAATTATAAACCAAATACCTCACAGGTGAAGATAACCAAATTTGCCTATTTGGGGTTTGCTTGTTAATCACATAGGTGCCCAAGTTACCAAGCTTCAGTGTCAAAACCTGATTCTGCCAGTGCACATGGACACTACATTTCAGTGAACCTAATCAACTACAAGTAACATTTCATTCAAACATAAAAAAGAGGGCATTTGCATAAATACCATACAATTCTTATTTATAAACATATCAAACACCTAAGCATTCATATACATGCACACCAAATCTCTAACAACGCATCAAAAATACCACCATCATTGTCTTACTAAAAGTGAAATACACATTTTTTATGCATAGGTCTATGACATCAATGAGTTATAAGTGTAAATATCAAACTTTAGGCGTAAGATATGCAATGCATGTAAATTTCCGGAAAAACAAATTCCAAAAGCATCAATTTCACTGACCCCAAAGTCAATGTCAAAACCATCACTCTGGACGGAATCGCCATATTCCTAACACCCAAATGAGAAATAAAACATCATTAGAACTAATCAACAACACTGATTCTGGAATTCGGGGACTATAAAAATAAAGATTAAAGAATAATTACTTCAAACTTCTCCTGCAGATCATATAAAGTCGAATCAGCTAGCCTGTGAAAATCATCCTCAGAGACGAGCATTCTGTCAAGACAGCACACTTAAGTAAAAAAGGGAAAAGCAAGCACTAAACACACATATTTCATGGAAAGAAACAGAGTGAAAGAAAGGTGAAAATTGCAGATAAAAGCCAAAACCAATTTCATGGAGAAAAGCATAGAACATGTGAAGCCGAGCTTTTATAGAAAAAAAAAAATCAACTTTTTAAGGCCTTACTGGTAATCAATGGCAGTCGGACCTGGATCTTCGTCCATCTGAGAAGGATGCGAACAGAAGAAAGCCGCCCTACTAGAAAGGCTGGGGAACTCGAATAACAAGAGCTCAGCTCTTCTGATGGAAGACAAAGCCGTGGGAGAAAGATGGCAAGGAGAAGAGAAGAAAATAGTGGAGGAGTAGAGAGAGCGTGAAGCCATAGAAGGAAGAGACCTCCCTGCTCGTAACTGGCGAAATAAAAGCTTATGGGAAGACGAAGACACCATAGGAGTTCTGCGAGACGCCAACAAGCCAAGAAAATAAGGGCGTTGGACCGATTCTTCGAAGAAATGGGAAGCTGAACTGCGAGGCGCACAATACGGACTGGCAGCCAAAAAAAAAATGCAGTAGAAATTTTATTGTAGGAATTCTTCTGGAGTTTCAATACTAAAATTTTTTATGTGGGGGATTGTCTTGATGTCACTATCAATCATACTAATCTTAAAGCTATTGCTTGTCCCAAAATCCTCCATGAAGTGTAACAGTAGTTAAATGAGGAAATAACAATTACTTACCTTCATTGATAAATT
Source organism: Phalaenopsis equestris (assembly GCF_001263595.1). Taxonomy (NCBI): domain Eukaryota; kingdom Viridiplantae; phylum Streptophyta; class Magnoliopsida; order Asparagales; family Orchidaceae; genus Phalaenopsis; species Phalaenopsis equestris. Next base: position 369,823 of record NW_018165360.1, read on the forward strand.
CTAATTAGTCAATATATCTATTTGGATTTACATAGAGATTATCTCAAATGAACAATAACTTTCTACATCATAATGGTGTTGATAACAAAGTGCACAATATTATTTGGAACATTATCACTACAACTAAGGACTATGCTGAACTTAGCCTTTTTAGCATGGACACCATAATATCTTATAGGCAAATCAAATACCATTTGAATCCATTACAACTCTAATTATTAAGTTTGAGAGCCTTATTATTTCATGATTTATTGCCTTCTTCTTACTAAGGACTTTGAGTTGATAGACAATAATGGGTGTGCTCGACTCACCTACCATAATACATGGTGCATCATGTACAACTCATTTAAAATATCCTTGATGCATGATAGAAAATTAATGATGGTAGAGTAATGGATTATCGCTTTGGCATTGCACGAGAATTCAGCACACACTCAGGTAAGAGAAAACAACTAGTAATGACACTAGAAGTTTTTACGTGAAAAACCCATAAAGAAAAAAACCACGAGGTTTGGCCAAGAAGTAAAAATTCACTATAAGTTGATGATTACAGAGAACCATTGTCTCACAAAAGGGAAAGGGTTACTGGATTTTTCAAGCTACAATGTCGACTGGAGGTTTCTGGTCGGTGATGGTCGACAGTGATTGGTGGTGATCGACAGTGGACAGCAGTCTAAGACAGTCGGTGGTGGTTGATGGTGACAGTAGTGATCAACGGCGGTCGTTGGTTGTCGACGGCGGTCGGCAGGGGTTGACGCCAATCGGCAGTGGTTGGCTATGATCGACTGTGGTCGGTGAGTGTCGACGACAGTAGGCGGTTTTCAGCGGCATTCTGCAGTGGTGGGTTGGGGTCGACGACGGTCAGTGATGATTGACGGCGGTCGGCAATGATCGACGGTGACATGCGTAGTGTTAGACTTCAGCCCCTTCTAAAAGCTTTAAGTTCTCTCTCAAACCTTTAGTCTTCTCTCGTAAGAGTGATGAGGTTTTATTTATAGTGTTCTAGGTGCAATGAATGCGGGAATATGAAAAACTTTGATCGGATGGTCCGGAGGGCTTCCTCCGATCAGACGACGTTTAATGAACATTTGAGTGTCTGAATGATGTCAGAATTGAGCAATGTTAAGCTCGTTGGACTTGCCTTGTCGAGATGTTTGATTCAATTATAGGCTTGCTAGATTCTGCATTCGTTTAACATTTTAAATATGTCTGAAAAACTTCCAAGTGTGGTTTAATGACTTGATATGAGCTTGATTTGACTCAAATTGCACTAATTTTGGTAACATTGAGTTCTTCTTTTCGAGCCGGTCAGTTTGACTATAAGTTTGTTGAAAATGGAGTAGTGGATGAGTTTTTATCGCAATTTGAATATCTTTTGCTCAAAATGCTACCTCGAGATTTATGTCATACCTCGAGATTCATTTCGGATGATGGAGATTTACTGGAGATGTGTCAATCCTAATTATGGATACTCAATATATTTACCTATGGAAAGTAAAAAACACATTTTAAAATCATTTGATTTACAACTCGTATGAGAATCATCTTAAAATAGATTGATACAATGATGTATGGTTTAAACGATGCTTTTTTAAATACATTGTTATTAGTTAGAAGATCATTATTGAAGGCTTAACAATCAAAGATGCCTTGGCACTTAGTGGATTATCTTTTGACCCTCAAAGTGTACCTTTTTATGCTCATAACGAAGCTCACACATTTATTTTTTCTAATGCTTTTACTCACTTTTACATATTAAACAGCACACGTGCATAAACTTTGTGTAATCTTCCATAAATCTTGGTTCATGCAGACTTTCAATTGTACCATTACAAAAAAAAAATAATAATAATACATTCTAGTTGTCCACATTACAACTCACTATATTTGGCTTAAAGTGAATCATATAATTTTAAACAAAGCCAACACCCCAATTTCTAATCATATTAAAAAAACCTTCTTTATTATTAAATTAAAAATAAGGTAATGGAAAATTGAATGTGAGTTACATTTCATTTTTATACACTTAGATTTTATAAGAATTATTTTTTCTATACTCTTATCATTCACATAACATTGGCATCATTATTTATGTGGATAATGAACTATTTAGTGGTGTGATGAGTTTTTGAAGGATCAATATGAAGTACTTACTTTGACATTTTGGTTTTCATATGTGTTTTATATATTGTGAAAAATCGGTACAATTGTTATGTCTTATTTTAAATGGCTTATCTGCTCATATTTATTTAGGAAATTACTTTTTAATTGTTCTTTTTTATCTGCTCATTTAGATTAGCTCTCTAGATGCAATAACTCTTTTGAAAATTTCATCTTATAATGCTAATATGTGAGTGGTTGGAATGTTGATATCTACTATGATTTGGATTTTTTTGGATTACTCCGGTTACTAGTTATCAACAAAGTTTCTGAATCTTTGTTGCTTTATACCTCTTTACATAAATCTTATTGTACTATCCTACTTTGATTGGATATTATGTTTGGATTAATTTTCTTATAACTTTAATTTATTACTATATTCAACTCCCTCAATCCTTAATTTATTATTTATCTATTTGCGTAAATTTCACATTTACTGTTCTTTTAATAATTTATTTTAGGTTGTATTTTTGGAACCAAGCAATCAATTTTTGGTGGTTTGTCTAAGTTTTTGTACTTCATTGCATATAATTATGCTTTATGCCCTTTTTTTGTGGGGCGGTTGATGATATCCAACCTTGGAAGCGACTCAACCAACTATCTGGATTTCATTACTACTTAGTCCATTGATTTTTAGTTGATTCATGGCTTGCATCAATTCTATGTGATCTCACATGTTTTTTATTATGCACTTCACATTATATTTTTTTTTCTAATTTATCACAGATTTACAATTGAAAAAGGTTTTTTTGATGTTGTGCAGAATACAGGTGTTATAAATGTGCATTATAATAAGAAAAAATAATGTAAAAGCAGTCTAAAGCGACATGGCCATGCCCGGATGCAGTATGATCATGCCAATGTATCAACACCAGTGGCATGACAATGCTGGAACTACAAATAGGTGACATGAACACATCGGGATTGGGAGTGACCACACCACCCAAATTAGAAGGCGGCATGACCTGGTCAACGGAACGGGGAATTACTTTGGCAAGAAGTTTTCTTACCAAATTCGTGGTTTAAGCTATAAAACATTTCTTAGAGCATTTATGGAGGAGGAGACAAATGGAAAAACTAAAAGAGAATTGGAGACAGAAAGAGAGATGTTTTAGAGAGTTTTTTCTAAGACTTATCTTCTTCCCTCAGGCTTGAGATGTTAAGGGTGTTTTCCACATTTTTCTATCTTATATTTTCTGCAAGGTTATTGTATGAAGAGGAGTTCATTGTGTAGAAGAGGAAACACATGGTATTGTAAGTATTTACTTTTAGTTTTTACTTTCAATGATGAGTTCAATGGAATGTTTTTCCTTTATTATTTCAAACAAGCATAGCTAAATTTCCTTACACACTCTATGATTCATGGTATCTGATTTTTTTAGTTTTCTTGGATGATTTCATTATCTTTATTGCCTTCCTGAGGGATCAGGGTTTTTTAATTATTGTGTTAACTATAGAGTTTAATTTACTCCTGATATAATCAATTAGGATATTAACATATTTCGTGATATATGACTCCCACCCATTGCATAGAGGAACGAAATAGTTAATCACAAAATTTGGGTAACAATAGGCATATTTTATCCAAGTTTTACAACACAGAAAGGGGATCAAAATAAATCTATGGAATACCCTAGGGCCTTAGAGAGTCTTAATAACATGGATTCTAGCCATCTTTTGACCTAAGCATAGGCATAATGAGGACTTTCTATCTCTGTTGACAACTATTCTATAAGGGACAATCTAGGAAAATCACAAACCACATCACCTACATCACAGGAGCGTCGGCCTCACATACCTTGAAGAATTGTAAGATTTTTCAATTACTATTTTCTGTCTTTTTTGAACTCATTATATTTTATTTTTTCTATTAAGTAAGATTTTAATAAATCTTCTCATGTTTGAGATCACACTAAACTAGATTTAGAAATATAGTAAACTGCAGATTTACCCTTCATAATAACTCTCAACACTTTATTCATGTGATCGATACACGACACTCTTTAAACGCATTAATACTTGACACATATACTTGCATGATTTGACCTATTTTCTTCACCGCAACTTTTCAAGTCGTCAAGTTTTTGGTGTCGTTGTCAGGGAATGGCGTTAAGAAAATTTTTGTTTTTAGGTGAGCTAAAAAAATAAAACAGCCAAAAAAAAATCTTTGTTGTTAAATATGTTTTGTTTTCTTTTCATATTTGTGTGTATTGCATATGTATTTGTTGAATGACTTGCATAAGTCGTGATTGATTGCTAAAAAAATTATGTTGAGTCTATCCTTTTGCATACATATGGGAGCTGAGGATGACCTCACCTCTTTTGATCATGAGATTGGATGCACCTTTAAAAATCTTAGGATAACACAGGTATCCATCAACACACCTGTAGAAATGGCAAACTCTCTATAATCCATCATGATACCCCTTAAGGGATTATGTCAAGTCATTAGTAGATGAGATCCATCTGAGCTTTAATTACCCAATTATTGAAGCTAATACTTTTGAAATGAGACTTATTCAAATGGTACAAAATATCTAGTTTGTGGGTACCCCATCTAAGGACCCAAACCTTTATTCAGCAAACTTTTTAAAGTTGTGTGCCACTTTCTAATCAACCGTGTATCATGTGATGTTGTTAGGCTGCGCCTATTCCCATTTTCAATTTGAAATAAAGCCAAGTTGCAATTGAATTATTTAGCCCTATGATCCATTACAATCTGGAATGAGTTGGCCTAAAAATTCCTAGCCAATCATTTCCCACCTTCAAAAACTGTCAAATATTATCCTATGATTTTTTTAGTCTTGCATGATTTTTTTTCTTTTATTTCCATTTTAAAGTATGTGCTTGTGTTGAGTGTTTGTTTAGCATGATTTTCATTGTTGTTGATGGGTGGTCCCTCTATAGAGTAGATGGTCTACATGAAGGGTGAGTATATAAAATTTTTTTGTGTCATTGTACTTGGGTTGCCTGATCACGCTACTATTGGCATGACCATGCCAACCAACAATGTGATCATGCTCAATTTGTTTGTGACTACCCATCACGGGCCCATATTTCAGATATACTCACGGGAAAGTGTGTCATGACAATGTAGTTAGACATTTAAGCCACCAAACCACCTTTTTCACTTCATTTCCTACTCTCCCTCCTCTTGAACACCCTTACAATAGCCTCCTTAGTACCTTAGATTGCCAAAAAGGGCTTTCCTCGCTGAATCCTAGATTAGGCAAAGGTCTTTAGGATTTGGTAAGTCTTCCTTGGTAAATCCATTTTTTCTCTAACTTATTCGTAGATCTAGCCATTTTCTAATCACATTATACTCTTTTTTTTTCCACAGGGTTTTTCATCTATCTTGATCTGATTTTTGCCAAAAATTCTTCATTCTGTACTGATACACTTCAATTTTTTCATCTAGCTTGTTGGAGCCCACATTTTCTCTTATTTATGGCTTTGAGAACTAAGGGGGAGGGGGATCCAACTTTGATCAAACTAGATTTGTAAGTTATGATGCCTCATAGCGGTATGAAATTGTTTTGATCCAAAAAAGGTAATTCCATAATGAGTTTTCAAATTCTCGAAGAGAAGATTGTTGCAAAAATTGAGAGACATGGGTGGAGAAGTTTGTGTTACCATGCTGCCCTTGTTTTTGGCCCGTTGGTCCACAAGTTCTATGCAAATGCAAAAAAATCTATGAACGGACAAGCCTTCACCCAATGAAAACATGTCTCATTTGACCCATCCACAATAGCAACCACTTTAGTCTTTTTGACTTGCCTCAATGTGATTTTGAGCGCTTTCTTGCTCCTAACTATTAGGAGATTATTGCCTTTCTGACTAATAACACCGTCAGTGGAAGGTTCATGCTGGGAATGAGAAAGAGACTCTTGTGAATTTTTTTTTGACTTATTAGAATCTCATCTCCCATTCTAAGCACTACTTCATTGTCGCTCATCTTCTTCACACCACTAGTTCACTAGTGTTACTAGGGATAGGGTGGTTCTAAATTTTTTTACCAGACGAGTAGGTCTATAGATGCAGGGATCATGCTCCACCAATCCATCTTACACATTATCAGTGGCCAAATTAGTGTAGGTTTAGTACACCCCTGTGTGATTTCTTCCCTATGCCATATAGAGGGGGTTGCTGAAGGGAGTGGAGATGAGTTACTTGCACCATAGAAGGTGATCAACGGGATCACCTTCTCATATTTTGGATCTGTGTAGGGTGGTTCATCCAATGAGAGGGCAAAGAGCTCCTTGAGGAGTCACAAGGAATCACATTTAGACCCTTAAAACACTGAGGTGATTAGGTGTTTGGAGGATATGTCATTGGAGACCATGATGTATGCATGCAAACTCAATAATATGCAAACCAGTGCTAGTGGTCTGTATGGGTGCATGCATCGTTGCATTCAGGAGGCGCAAAGGGCAATCCCATCAGTGACATTTCAAAATGCACCACCCTTCAAGCTTTATGTTCCAGAGGAAGATGATATAGAGGAGTCCAAAAAGTGATTAGGCAACTCCGACATTATTGTGTTCTTGCACCCAGTCATGCTCTTGCACTCTTTATGTTGATGGAGAGTAGTCTAGGTGTTCTTGGCAGTGGCTTATGTGACTATTGCATTGTGGAGTAATTTTTAGCATGTAACTATGTATTGTTTTCCCCATTGATTGTACATTACTAGTTTTATTGAAGGGGGTAATACATTGTTGTCTGTCTACTAGGGTGTGTCTGAGTTTTATTTTGTGTATTGATGTCCATGTTAGCCTTTAGTATGTTACATTGTACATGTTTTGGCTATATATGTAGTGAGAGTTGTATTCTTCATTGCTTTCTTAATTTTTATGGATGATACTACTTGTTGAGTTTTGTATTTTATTCTTTGAAGTTATGTGGCTACTCTTGCATTTACTTTTTCCTGCACTTAGATGTCTTTGTCAAGCTTACTACTACTTCACGTCATTCATGTATTGGAAAAAAAGCAAGTTTGGGGGAATTTATACTCTCTTACAAACCTAAAAAGTAGTTCACATAACTCAAAAATTAATAAAATGTTAATAAGGTAACTCCTGCTAGGAATTTTGATTAATTTAACTTACTTATAAAAGTTCTTTTAAAAGAGGACACATGTCATTTAGGAATGATTAGCATTAATGATCTAATAATGAGATTTCAAAAATGACAACTTCAAATTGTACTTAAGGAAATCTATGGATTATTAAAAAGTTATAATTAAAATATTAAGTAGTAAATCAAAGATGTTTTAAAGTCCTTTCAATTTTTTAACCAATTTAGTATTGTCTTAATTTTTAACTGAAAGGATGACATAAAAGTGTGACATTAAATAATCATTTATATGAGATTTATTGCTTAAAAAAACTACCCTTCATTATATTTAAAGTAAGAAAAAAAAAAGCTACCAACCAATATAGTAATTCTCAGAAGAAAAGAAAAGGAAAAAGAAAAAGAAAAAAGAAAAGAAAAGAAGAAAAAAAATAAAGTCAAAAAGTAAAAAACCTTAAGAGGAAGCTTGAGGTTGGCACAAAAAATTTCAAAAAAACAAAAAGAAATCAGAAGGGTTTTTAGCAGAACTTAAGCAATAAAACTTTCTCATGGTTCTTCAATGAAACTCCTTTTGGAATATCTTCAAGGAAAAAGTTAAGTAATGTTATGTTGGATGATTCCACTGAAATTGCTTTATAAACATTTAAAGTTAGTGACAATATTTTAATCCCCACAAATTTAAGAATCTCTAAGATTTCTTAAGAACATAACAAAGAAAATTAAGGAAAAGATCAAGTTATTAATCATTAAGAATAATTGATTCTGAAATGACATTTAAATACTTTTATTTGACTTCGGTAAATAAGCTGAATAATTTAGAAACCTAGAGAAGTACCTATTATTCTCATGGGATGTCGGTCTCCAAATTGGGAAAGCATATTTTTAATTTATTATATATTATAATTTTGGAAAATAATAATTTAATTTTTGAAAATACGAGACCAAACCGATCTCATATAGACAAAAGTTTAAATAAACGAGCACAACACCGCAAACAATGCATCTATTCCAATGAATAAACACATTACTTACTAGTGAGACTCGATTAAATAAAGTAAAGAATTTATGGCATATGTTTTAGTCTACGAAACCATTTATGTTGACCGACAAACTTTCCTTATCTAATATGAAAGATTAGACAGAGTTTATATTAAGTTGGGTTTTAAAGTTTATTAAGAGGACAAGCCCCTATAGTTAATTACATTTTAAATAACTGAAGTCGCCTAAGAAAACACTCGATTTAGATCAGAAAATATTATTTTAAGAATTTCAAAGTTTAGGACTTTTCAAGGTCGTACAAAGGAGTATCAAAAGCGAAAAGATCAAGTTTGGAACATTTATTATGGAATCCAAAGGAAGAAAAACTAGGAGTTGCCACGGATCCTGAGAAGAACCTCAGTGACTTTCCAAGCTATCTTATGATTTGGCTTTAATTTTGAGAAAATTTTATTAAATGATTCATCCTGCCAATTATTATTATTCAGGGCTTACAATTGCATGACACAATCATACGAATAGCCTGGAAGATAGGAGGATTTATATCGTAACAAACGGTAACCTCGGACCTTAAGGCTAGTTAGGGCTTAAATTGCACAACATGTAGTACAAAGGCCCAAAGATAAGGTTAGGATTTATGTCATACTAGATGAGCTACCTCGAAGTCTTATGGCTTGTTATTAAATTCTAAGGAAATGATTATTATTGTAGATCCGCTTGCTCTCTCAAAGTTGTTCTTTTAGATATCCTTGTCATGTTATCCATAAAGTTAGCTCCAAGCTCCTCATCGGAGTAGTAGTCCTAAGGTTTAAGGTTCAAAAAGTTTTACCATGTATGTTTCAATGTTTTGGTTTTGTTGTTATTCAAGCATTATGAGGGGGATTAAAGTTGATTAGAGTGACACCGGTTAGGATCTCACAGTTCCCTCGTACCGATACCACTATTTTTTTTTTGAAATTACTTAGTCTAAATGATTTGTTAAGCTCATTTAAACTAAGAAGATCTCGTTAGCAACTGTGAGTTACCTCCTCCGAGGGTCTCCCGTAAATTCAAAAGGACGTATTATGCTTTTTATTTTGTTTTGAAAAAGATTTTGTTTAATTTTAAAAAAAACATGTTTTGTAATTTTCAATTTTGGTATAGTTTTGCAGGTAAAGTAAATAAATGCAGGTGTCGACACTATTTTGGTGTAGGGTTTGCCCGTAAGAAGCTGTCGGTCATCGAAATTGAAATCACATTGCCCGCTTCGGAAGGACGTTTAAAAAGTTGGGTTTTGAAAAAGATGAAGTCAAACTGACCTCATAATTTTCATAGTTTAAATGAAAGAGCGCTTTTACCTCAAATCCTATATCTATCCCGAAGGATGAACACAAGAGTTGAGGGTGAGGCTCAATCAAATAAACTAGAGAAAGTTATGACATCCATTTGGTCTACGAAACAATTGTATTGGCCGACAAATTCCCCTATTTAATATAAGGAATTAAATAGGGTTTATATTATGTTGGGTTTGGGAAAAGCTTCCTATAAGGGCAAGCCCATATAGTTAATTACATCATAGATAACTGAAGTTACCTATGAATACTCTCGATAAAAGTCAAGAAAAATTACCTTCAAGGAGTTCAAATGGTAAGGACATTTCAAAGATATCAGACTAAGAAGTGTGAAAGGGGATT